>NC_090624.1:440991-456455 GCF_004359215.1 Bremia lactucae | reverse complement strand
ATCGGTTACGCGAGGTATCTATAAAGATACGCTCGCAATACATATTAAATGATATCTATAGAGATAACATTTTTATCGGTAAAAATAGGTATTTGTATTTAATTTTATTAAATATAAATCAGTCTGAAAATTACTACCTACTTGGTAAGTGCGCACAAGGAGTCGGATTACCGCTCCCGTGACGACACTTTACCAGAGTTCTTAGTGTGTTGGGTGAGGTCGCTTGCGCGCCCACCACAACTACCTCACTGCACGCAAGAGAAGCAGGTTTAACCGCTTCCTCGCTGTGCTAGGGTGTGTGCTTAAATGGAGCGTGGCCGCATTACGACGTGCCCGCCTACAATTCCTCTTTCATCGCCACGTGATGAATGAGTGCGCATGCAAGGCCTGTCCGTACTCCCTCTAGCACGGGTAGTCTTCACGCATCGGTGTAGCTGGGGTGACGTCTCCTGCAGGTGGCCACGTCTTAGGAGTGTATGTCTTCAAACTCTTCGCCACGCGCACGTCCGCCGTCTCCTGTCCGTCCTGGCTTCGGGATTGCATTCTTGTCTTCGTCAGGATAATTGAATTATGATTCTTTGTCGTGGCCCGTCCGCGAATGGTTGGTTGTCGTTCGCTGCTGTCACATTGGTCGGGGCCTGTCGTCCGGATAATTCGTTGGTTTTCCGGCCTTAGCTACCTTTCCTACACTATCTTACGCTATATTTCTAGATTGTTCTAACTAGCAATGTGTACTTTTTCACAGACCTTCTTTTAAAAATTGAGGTGTATTTCTCATTTTAGGCACTTTCTTTTTTTATAACTGAGGTCCATTAACGTCATTTAGCTACCCACTATTTTCTTATTTCATAGCTTATTTTGAGTTGCAAACAGCGCCTGAGGTTAAAAAGCACTAATTATAAAGGCTTGTATGTACTTACTCAGCTTTAACGTTTGTCGTAAATTATCAATTCTATTCGTCATAAAACATGAAATCCAGCGACAGCTTTTATTAGCTATGCCCTTCTTTGTGAGCCAGGGTGTTTCTTTGTCCGTTCGACTAACTTCTGTAACTGTACAAAGCCTACAAACTCAATTGTCAGATAACACCACTCTGATGCCAAGTACCGATTAATAATAATAACTAGGTTTACAAATTTTCGAGACGGGCAATGCTAGTACAGATGCAACGTGATAAATTTGATGAATGATAATTTGAACTGCCACAACAAACTCATAGCCGCGTTTGCAAGCTTAGAAACGTATCGATAGTTTTTGACAAATATTAAATACAATATATTGTCTTCTCACAAGTATCTTCCAATATGGATTCCTGAACGGTGTCAGATATGAAATGGGCACTTTCGTATAAGATTATCTCCCCTTTTGAGCGCTACATAAAGCGAACAATTGTTTGATTGCAATTTTCATTTAATGATGAAGCATCTTATTCTTAGGAATACGTCGTTTATCCGTGGCTTGCTTTACATTAATGCAGAGCACAAGTGTCAATTGCCTGTATATATTTTGAATGCATGAAGTCCGATCAGTCTCTAAGAGAGGCACTCACGACAGCAAAAAACAGTCACGTATTCTTTCTAAATATATACGTTTTCGAAGGGAGAGTTGGAGGACATTGTTTAATAGTAGTGTCTTGCTAATCTACCTTTTGAGAATCGAAATAACACAGAAGCTAATGAAGATACTTTCCGAAGGAAATTTGCGGGTATGTCGCGTGGCTGCTTATTTTGGCGTGCGGCTGCTATATTTTGTCAACTCTTTTTTCTCTTTTGTAACGAATATGCGTGCTTGTACATTGGCGTGAGACCGCCTGTAAATGAAAATCATGTATGTACTAGCGCTAGCTATAATTAAAATCACGGCGGTCACTTCTGCTTTGCGGTTGGTACTTGTTTGATTATAATCGATCGTGTACAACTAATAAGATTCATTGAAGCTGCTCCATGCATACAAATCTATTGAAGTAACCGATTAAATTAATTTATTGAAACAATATATTTAATGGTGCAGCATTAGACGATCCGAATTCTATGGGGTCCAGCTACCACTAGAATATGCCAAATCTGATTCCTCCATATTAAACATGCTTTGAAGCTGCGCCAAATACTTGAGATTGGCCTTGCAGTCCAATGAGCAGAATCGGTGTGCGCCACTGCTTAGTGTCGACATTGATTTAAAGAACAGCCGCTCACAATTCGCGCATTGTGTTTGTCTTTGTCGCCATGCAGCCTTAGTGCTGTCATCGTCTGCTGCGTGGTCACTGCTATCAAAGCCTCCTGGGCTGTATAATGAAATGGGTGACGATACATGACTTGGTATTGCAATATTGACACTCGAGTATCTTCGATTAGCTGATAGAGTTGGCACCGAAGTTGAATTCGCACGTTTGGGCCAAGACCTGGCCTGCCGAACATGTTCTTGCTTGAAGACGAGTCGAAGTAGACGTGACGCAAAGCTTCGACGAAACCTCCTTTCTTTTGGACAATTTGAAGGCGCATCTTGCTTGTCTGCAGCCTCATACGAAGGAAATGGGGCGCTTATCATAAGTTGCTTGATTTTGAAGAGGCAAATTGAGAATTGAGTTCACGGCATGGTTGTTTGCTCCGGTCGCCTCGTATCGAAAGCGACGAGGTTGGGAGAGGAGGAACTGGGTCGGAACTTCCTCCTTCGGTCATTACTAGCGAGCAGGAAAAACTGTTGTCGTGGTAAGTTAGCGCCATTGATGACGTCCAAAAGTCGAACAACAACGTGTAATGCAATAACATTCGAAATTTAGAACCACGGCAAATATAATCGCACGCAACGTTATGCAGCGATCACATCTGATTCGTTATTATTAACAATGCGTAAGTAAATTTTGGTCAAGTACACGAGCACAGACCTTCCTTTAAAATTGAGACTGTATTTCTCATTTTAGGCAAATAGGAATTTCTCTTTCTTTTCTTTGTAACTGAGGTTCATTAACGTCATTTCGCTCCCGAGTACCTAACGCCGTTTCAGGCAAATAGGAATCGATGAAAATGTCACCTCACGAGACTAAGTTGTTTATTTCATAGCTTATGTTGAGTTGCAAACAGCGTCTGAGGTTAGGAAGCATTAGTGATATAGGCTTGTATTTACTTACTTAGCTTTAACGTATGGATCGGCTGTCATCTGAGCTGTAAGAACGTGTAACTATAGAGGATAAAGCTGGTCCTGCCCGCGTAAAGCGAAAGCAAAACACTTTTGTTAAGACAAGAGGATCAGGCTGTTCTTTAACAATATAGTATAGGCAGCTAGCTTGCGACGTTGAAGGATTACTGCGCCACTTTCATGATCAAGAGGTCGAATGGAAGCTTGCCAGATACAAAGATACTGTACAAATTATGTCGCATCATCTATCATGCCACTCTTTACGCAACTTTGAACGATGTCGTGAAACATTTGGATGACTCGTAAAATCAACTTCCTGAACTCAATTCTGTCACTAAAGTCTTAAAATATCGTGAATTATCAATTATATTCGTCATAATACTGAAAAGCCAGCGACAGCTTTTATTAGCTACGCCCTTCTTTGTGAGCCAGGGTGTTTCTTTGTCCGTTCGACTAACCTNTAGCACGGGTAGTCTTCACGCATCGGTGTAGCTGGGGTGACGTCTCCTGCAGGTGGCCACGTCTTAGGAGTGTATGTCTTCAAACTCTTCGCCACGCGCACGTCCGCCGTCTCCTGTCCGTCCTGGCTTCGGGATTGCATTCTTGTCTTCGTCAGGATAATTGAATTATGATTCTTTGTCGTGGCCCGTCCGCGAATGGTTGGTTGTCGTTCGCTGCTGTCACATTGGTCGGGGCCTGTCGTCCGGATAATTCGTTGGTTTTCCGGCCTTAGCTACCTTTCCTACACTATCTTACGCTATATTTCTAGATTGTTCTAACTAGCAATGTGTACTTTTTCACAGACCTTCTTTTAAAAATTGAGGTGTATTTCTCATTTTAGGCACTTTCTTTTTTTATAACTGAGGTCCATTAACGTCATTTAGCTACCCACTATTTTCTTATTTCATAGCTTATTTTGAGTTGCAAACAGCGCCTGAGGTTAAAAAGCACTAATTATAAAGGCTTGTATGTACTTACTCAGCTTTAACGTTTGTCCTAAATTATCAATTCTATTCGTCATAAAACATGAAATCCAGCGACAGCTTTTATTAGCTATGCCCTTCTTTGTGAGCCAGGGTGTTTCTTTGTCCGTTCGACTAACTTCTGTAACTGTACAAAGCCTACAAACTCAATTGTCAGATAACACCACTCTGATGCCAAGTACCGATTAATAATAATAACTAGGTTTACAAATTTTCGAGACGGACAATGCTAGTACAGATGCAACGTGATAAATTTGATGAATGATAATTTGAACTGCCACAACAAACTCATAGCCGCGTTTGCAAGCTTAGAAACGTATCGATAGTTTTTGACAAATATTAAATACAATATATTGTCTTCTCACAAGTATCTTCCAATATGGATTCCGGAACGGAGTCAGATATGAAATGGGCACTTTCGTATAAGATTATCTCCCCTTTTGAGCGCCACATAAAGCGAACAATTGTTTGATTGCAATTTTCATTTAATGATGAAGCATCTTATTCTTAGGAATACGTCGTTTATCCGTGGCTTGCTTTACATTAATGCAGAGCACAAGTGTCAATTGCCTGTATATATTTTGAATGCATGAAGTCCGATCAGTCTCTAAGAGAGGCACTCACGACAGCAAAAAACAGTCACGTATTCTTTCTAAATATATACGTTTTCGAAGGGAGAGTTGGAGGACATTGTTTAATAGAAGTGTCTTGCTAATCTACCTTTTGAGAATCGAAATAACACAGAAGCTAATGAAGATACTTTCCGAAGGAAATTTGCGGGTATGTCGCGTGGCTGCTTATTTTGGCGTGCGGCTGCTATATTTTGTCAACACTATTTTCTCGTTTGTAACGAATATGCGTGCTTGTACATTGGCGTGAGACCGCCTGTAAATGAAAACCATGTATGTAAGAGCGCTAGCTAAAATTAAAATCACTGCGGTCACTTCTGCTTTGTGGTTGGTACTTGTTTGATTATAATCGATCGCGTACAACTAATAAGATACATTGAAGCTGCTCCATGCATACAAATCTATTGAAGCAATAGATAAAATTAATTTATTAAAACAATATATTTAATGGTGCAGCCTTAGACGATCCGAATTCTATGGGGTCCAGCTACCACTAGAAGATGCCAAATCTGATTCCTCCATATTAAACATGCTTTGAAGCTGCGCCAAATACTTGAGATTGGCCTTGCAGTCCAATGAGCAGAATCGGTGTGCGCCACTGCTTAGTGTCGACATTGATTTAAAGAACAGCCGCTCACAATTCGCGCATTGCGTTTGTCTTTGTCGCCATGCAGCCTTAGTGCTGTCATCGTCTGCTGCGTGGTCACTGCTATCAAAGCCTTCTGGACTGTATGATGGAATGGGTGACGATACATGACTTGGTATTGCAATATTGACACTCGAGTAGCTTCGATTAGCTGATAGAGTTGGCACAGAAGTTGAATTCGCCCGTTTGGGCCAAGACCTGGCCTGCCGAACATGTTCTTGCTTGAAGACGAGTCGAAGTAGACGTGACGCAAAGCTTCGACAAAACATCCTTTCTTTTGGACAATTTGAAGGCGCATCTTGCTTGTCTGCAGCCTCATACGAAGGAAATGGGGCGCTTATCATAAGTTGCTTGATTTCGAAGAGGCAAATTGAGAATTGAGTTCACGGCATGGTTGTTTGCTCCGGTCGCCTCGCATCGAAAGCGACGAGGTAGGGAGAGGAGGCTGGGTCGGAACTTCCTCCTTCGGTCATTACTAGCGAGCAGGAAAAACTGTTGTCGGACACGTGGTAAGTTAGCGCCATTGATGACGTCCAAAAGTCGAACAACAACGTGTAATGCAATAACATTCGAAATTTAGAACCACGGCAAATATAATCGCACGCAACGTTATGCAGCGATCACATCTGATTCGTTATTATTAACAATGCGTAAGTAAATTTTGGTCAAGTAAACGAGCACAGACCTTCCTTTGAAAATTGAGACTGTATTTCTCATTTTAGGCAAATAGGAATTTTTCTTTCTTTTCTTTGTAACTGAGGTTCATTAACGTCATTTAGCTACCGAGTACCTAACGCCGTTTTTCGGCAAATAGGAATCGAAAAAATTGTCACTTCACAAGACTAAGTTGTTTATTTCATAGCTTATTTTGAGTTGCAAACAGCGTCTGAGGTTAGGAAGCTCTAGTGATATAGGCTCAAATTTACTTACTTAGCTTTATCGTATGAATCGGCTGTGATCTGAGCTGTAAGATCGTGTAACTATAGAGGATAAAGCTGGACCTGCACCCGCCTAACGCGAACGCAAAACACTTTTGTTAAGACAAGAGGATCAGGCTGTTCCTTAACAATTATAGTACAGGCAGCTAGCTTGCGACGTTGAAGGATTACTGCGCCACTTTCATTTTAGAGGTCGAAAGGAAGCTTGCCAGATACAAAGATACTGTACAAATTATGTCGCATCATCTATCCTGTCACTTTTTACGCAACTTTGAACGATGTCGTGAAACATTTGGATGACTCGTAAAATCAACTTCCTGAACTCAATTCTATCACTAAAGTCTTCAAATGTCGTGAATTATCAATTATATTCGTCATAATACTGAAAAGCCAGCGACAGCTTTTATTAGCTACGCCCTTCTTTGTGGGCCAGGGTGTTTCTTTGTCCGTTCGACTAACCTCTGTAACTGTGCAGAGCCTACAAACTCAATTGTCAGATAACACACTCTGATGCCACATACCGATTGATAATAATAACTAGGTTTACAAAAACATTCGAGGCGGGCAATGCTAGTACAGATGCAACGTGACAAATTTGATGAATGATAATTTGAACTGCCACAACAAACTCATAGCCGCGTTTGCAAGCTCAAAAACGTATCGATACTTCTTGACAGATATTAAATGCAATATATTGTCTTCTCACAAGTATTTCAATATGGATTCCTGAACGGTGTCACATCGGAAATGGGCACTTTCGTATAAGATTATCTTCCCTTTTGAGCGCGACATAAAAGCGAACAATTAGGAATACGTCGTTTATCCGTGGCTTGCTTTACATTAATGCAGAGCACAAGTGTCAATTGCCTGTATATATTTTGAATGCATGAAGTCCGATCAGTCTCTAAGAGAGGCACTCACGACAGCAAAAAACAGCCACGTATTCTTTCTAAAAATATACGTTTTTGAAGGGAGAGTTGGAGGACATTGTTTAATAGAAGTGTCTTGCTAATCTACCTTTTGAGAATCGAAATAACACAGAAGCTAATGAAGATACTTTCCGAAGGAAATTTGCGGGTATGTCGCGTGGCTGCTTATTTTGGCGTGCGGCTGCTATATTTTGTCAACTCTTTTTTTCTCTTTTGTAACGAATATGCGTGCTTGTACATTGGCGTGAGACCGCCTGTAAATGAAAATCATGTATGTACTAGCGCTAGCTATAATTAAAATCACGGCGGTCACTTCTGCTTTGTGGTTGGTACTTGTTTGATTATAATCGATCGTGTACAACTAATAAGATTCATTGAAGCTGCTCCATGCATACAAATCTATTGAAGNTCACTAAAGTCTTCAAATGTCGTGAATTATCAATTATATTCGTCATAATACTGAAAAGCCAGCGACAGCTTTTATTAGCTACGCCCTTCTTTGTGAGCCAGGGTGTTTCTTTGTCCGTTCGACTAACCTCTGTAACTGTGCAAAGCCTACAAACTCAATTGTCAGATAACACACTCTGATGCCACATACCGATTGATAATAATAACTAGGTTTACAAAAACATTCGAGGCGGGCAATGCTAGTACAGATGCAACGTGACAAATTTGATGAATGATAATTTGAACTGCCACAACAAACTCATAGCCGCGTTTGCAAGCTCAAAAACGTATCGATACTTCTTGACAGATATGAAATGCAATATATTGTCTTCTCACAAGTATTTCAATATGGATTCCTGAACGGTGTCACATCGGAAATGGGCACTTTCGTATAAGATTATCTTCCCTTTTGAGCGCGACATAAAAGCGAACGGTTGTATGATTGCAATTTTCATTTAATGACGAAGCATCTTATTTTTAGGAATACGTTGTTTATCCGTGGCTTGCTTTACATGAATGCAGAGCACAAGTTTCCATTGCCTGTATATATTTTGAATGCATGAAGTCCGATCAGTCTCTCACGACAGCAAGAAACAGTCACGTATCCTCTTTATAAAAATAACCGTTTTCGAAGGGAGAGTTGGAGGACATTGTTAATATTAGTGTCTTGCTAATCTACCTTTTGAGAATCGAAATAAAACACAGAAGCTGATGAAGATACTTTTCGAATGAAACTCGCGGGTATGTCGCGTGGCTGCTTATTTTGGCGTGCGGCTGCTATATTTTGTCAACACTATTTTCTCGTTTGTAACGAATATGCGTGCTTGTACATTGGCGTGAGACCGCCTGTAAATGAAAACCATGTATGTAAGAGCGCTAGCTAAAATTAAAATCACTGCGGTCACTTCTGCTTTGTGGTTGGTACTTGTTTGATTATAATTGATCGCGTACAACTAATAAGATACATTGAAGCTGCTCCATGCATACAAATCTATTGAAGCAATAGATAAAATTAATTTATTAAAACAATATACTCAATGGTGCAGCATTAGACGATCCGAATTCTATGGGGTCCAGCTACCACTAGAAGATGCCAAATCTGATTCCTCCATATTAAACATGCTTTGAAGCTGCGCCAAATACTTGAGATTGGCCTTGCAGTCCAATGAGCAGAATCGGTGTGCGCCACTGCTTAGTGTCGACATTGATTTAAAGAACAGCCGCTCACAATTCGCGCATTGCGTTTGTCTTTGTCGCCATGCAGCCTTAGTGCTGTCATCGTCTGCTGCGTGGTCACTGCTATCAAAGCCTTCTGGACTGTATGATGGAATGGGTGACGATACATGACTTGGTATTGCAATATTGACACTCGAGTAGCTTCGATTAGCTGATAGAGTTGGCACAGAAGTTGAATTCGCCCGTTTGGGCCAAGATTTGGCCTGCCGAACATGTTCTTGCTTGAAGACGAGTCGAAGTAGACGTGACGCAAAGCTTCGACAAAACATCCTTTCTTTTGGACAATTTGAAGGCGCATCTTGCTTGTCTGCAGCCTCATACGAAGGAAATGGGGCGCTTATCATAAGTTGCTTGATTTCGAAGAGGCAAATTGAGAATTGAGTTCACGGCATGGTTGTTTGCTCCGGTCGCCTCGCATCGAAAGCGACGAGGTAGAGAGAGGAGGCTGGGTCGGAACTTCCTCCTTCGGTCATTACTAGCGAGCAGGAAAAACTGTTGTCGGACACGTGGTAAGTTAGCGCCATTGATGACGTCCAAAAGTCGAACAACAACGTGTAATGCAATAACATTCGAAATTTAGAACCCACGGCAAATATAATCGCACGCAACGTTATGCAGCGATCACATCTGATTCGTTATTATTAACAATGAGTAAGTAAATTTTGGTCAAGTAAACGAGCACAGACCTTCCTTTGAAAATTGAGACTGTATTTCTCATTTTAGGCAAATAGGAATTTTTCTTTCTTTTCTTTGTAACTGAGGTTCATTAACGTCATTTAGCTACCGAGTACCTAACGCCGTTTTTCGGCAAATAGGAATCGAAAAAATTGTCACTTCACAAGACTAAGTTGTTTATTTCATAGCTTATTTTGAGTTGCAAACAGCGTCTATGTTAGGAAGCTCTAGTGATATAGGCTCAAATTTACTTACTTAGCTTTATCGTATGAATCGGCTGTGATCTGAGCTGTAAGATCGTGTAACTATAGAGGATAAAGCTGGACCTGCACCCGCCTAACGCGAACGCAAAACACTTTTGTTAAGACAAGAGGATCAGGCTGTTCCTTAACAATTATAGTACAGGCAGCTAGCTTGCGACGTTGAAGGATTACTGCGCCACTTTCATTTTAGAGGTCGAAAGGAAGCTTGCCAGATACAAAGATACTGTACAAAATATGTCGCATCATCTATCCTGTCACTTTTTACGCAACTTTGAACGATGTCGTGAAACATTTGGATGACTCGTAAAATCAACTTCCTGAACTCAATTCTATCACTAAAGTCTTCAAATGTCGTGAATTATCAATTATATTCGTCATAATACTGAAAAGCCAGCGACAGCTTTTATTAGCTACGCCCTTCTTTGTGAGCCAGGGTGTTTCTTTGTCCGTTCGACTAACCTCTGTAACTGTGCAAAGCCTACAAACTCAATTGTCAGATAACACACTCTGATGCCACATACCGATTGATAATAATAACTAGGTTTACAAAAACATTCGAGGCGGGCAATGCTAGTTGACAAATTTGATGAATGATGATTTGAACTGCCACAACAAACTCATAGTCGCGTTTGCAAGCTCAAAAACGTATCGATACTTCTTGACAGATATTAAATGCAATATATTGTCTTCTCACAAGTATTTCAATATGGATTCCTGAACGGTGTCACATCGGAAATGGGCACTTTCGTATAAGATTATCTTCCCTTTTGAGCGCGACATAAAAGCGAACGGTTGTATGATTGCAATTTTCTTTTAATGACGAAGCACCTTATTTTTAGGAATACGTTGTTTATCCGTGGCTTGCTTTACATGAATGCAGAGCACAAGTTTCCATTGCCTGTATATATTTTGAATGCATGAAGTCCGATCAGTCTCTCACGACAGCAAGAAACAGTCACGTATCCTCTTCATAAAAATAACCGTTTTCGAAGGGAGAGTTGGAGGACATTGTTAATACTAGTGTCTTGCTTTTTTTATTTTTTTGGTATAAGCGAGCGCCTGCAGGAAGGGAAACACTAGTGTCTTGCTAATCTACCTTTTGAGAATCGAAATAAAACACAGAAGCTAATGAAGATACTTTCCGAATGAAACTCGCGGATATGTCGCGTGGCTGCTTATTTTGGCGTGCGGCTGCTTTATTTTGTCGACTCTGTTCTTTCTTTTGTAACGAATATGCGTGCTTGTTCATTGGCGTGAGATCGCCTGTGAAACGGGGCAATACGACTTGTACTGCTTCAGTACAAGTCCAACTTCTCGATTTGTGTGGCGAAAAACACAGCTCGACGGTTTTTTATTGCAAGGACAATAAATGACGACGGAAATGCGGGGGCCGATGAATGATCATCGCCCGCAGGACCATGCGCCGCCGACAGACGCAGAGGACGCGGCACAGCGAGGTGGGGCGGAGGCGGAACCTGCTGCAGGCTCGAACAAGGCAATGGGGGTATCGGGCGCAACTCCAGTGACGCCGGGAGCGGCGCAGGCAACTAGCGGCGGTGGTGCTGCAGGTCCGACAACATCGAGCTACAAAGACGCAGTGGGCAAGGGGGGAGAACAGCAAAGTCCCGACGAGCGCCAGCGCGGCTGGGTGCAGGTTGCTACTCGACCGTGGAAGGCGAAGCCGGACAATGATCTACGCCCGATGATCCCGCTGGAGGAAGAAGCACTCGCGGCGTGGTTTTTGTGAAGCATCGTGCTCGCCGAACCACCTGGCTTCCTCGCGTGCACACACACCCGCTGTATGCGAGTGGCGATGCTCGACTTCTTCGAGTCGTACCTCGAGGGACGGGTGGTCGCTGTCATCCCGCCACTCGTGCGAATGCCACGCTACATCGCGGAGAAGACGCTTCTTCTGCAGCTATTACAGGAACGAGAAGGAAACCCGACAGTAGCGAGGCTCACCCGCGAGCTTGTGCGGACCGCAAAGCGAACAAGCTACGATGCAGCGACGCGTCGCATCACATTCGTTCTCGCCGACCAAGCTGTTGCGGCTAGCTGGCATACCAAGGCGATCGAGTATCGAGGCACCCAGCTTCAACTCATCTGCCCGGCAATCCTGGAGTGCGAAGACTCGCTGCTCGCCTCCCCTGCTGGTCGATCCCTCGGAAGAGAGCAATTCCGATACCAGGTTCGAGTACTTGCAGCTGGCGCCTCAGCAAACACGATCGAAGCAGTGCTGGCGGCAAGCGTCGACTGTGCGGTGCTCTCAGTGGCTCGTGCGCCATGCAAAGGTGTGGAGTTTTCGAATCAAACTTTTTCCTCGCGACGTTCGACTCTGATGTCTGCCTGGCGCAGCTCAGGCTCGTCACACACATAGAGGCATCCGGCGTTTCGATCTTCCTCCACCATTTTCGGCACTTCCAGCGTGTCCCGTGCTTTAGGTGCTACTCTCCGCATCATTCGATTGCACGATGCGCTCAGAAGGAAGGCGACGTGCTGATTGAACACCACCGCTCATTTGGGGCACCTACCCACTCGACGCGGCTAGTACCTGAACTAACGCTCAAGCACCTCGACGTCAAAGGCACGTGCGTTGGGTGAGGTCGCTAAGGCGCCCATCACAACTTCCTCACTGCACGCAAGAGAAGCAGTCTCGAGCACGTGAAGGAGATCTCTGACGGACTGGCCGCCACGTCGACTCGGCTGCAGGCTGCCACGCGCAAATCCTTAATTCTCTTGAGAGTGGAAGCTGCGCGGTCGGCTCCGCCCGTCTCGGACGGAACAGGGAAGTGCACAGAAGACCCGGCAAGAACCGTGGAGCGCAGCAGAGGTGCAGCTACAACGGAAATGGCGAACGAAAGAACATCGGAAGAGGATCAAGGCAATGGCGGCTGGTTCGATCCTGGCAATGCGAAGAAGTCCAAGAAGCTGCAGAAGGACGTAGACAAGGTATCCCAATCACAAAAGGGAAACGCCAACGTGACTGCAACGATGCCAAAGTCCGCAAACATGAGCAAAACGCCGAAGGCATCGAACAAAGTGCAGAGTGAGTGCCAGAACAACGTGACGAACCAAAAGCAGGCCACGGCCAAACCAAAGAACACGTCCGCGAGCTCGGCACAGAGCCAGCGCAAGCAGCATACGACGAACAAACGAGCAATCACGCTCTATCATGCCGAGGCGCTCGCCAAACTCGACGACCTGCGCGGTGGAGGAAGCCCGGAACCTGCTAAAACCGGCGAAGAGACAAACAGACCGACGGCGGTACGGCTATGGCAATTACCTGTGCCCAAGGAGAGGTACAGGAAGCAAAGCTCCAGGTGGACGCGGAGCTTTGCTTCCTGTACCTCTCCGCTGATCACTTAGGCACATCAGACGAAGCTGCACGCAGCCGCCGCGAGGGCGCTGTATCACGAGGCGAACGGTCGAGTACTGGAACACGAGATCATGCGCGAAGGCATGGAGGAAGGTGACAGCCCGGCAGAGTTGAGGCATGATCTGCCGAACGATGTGGAGATGGCAAGCATGGAGCACCGTATAGCCGACGCCGAGGCGAGAGACGCGGCTGCGGCAGCTGGTAAGGTCGAGAGAGTACACGCAGCACTCGCAAGAGTGTGTTCTGCCCTGTCGATCGGCGGAGCTGCCGCCGATCGACAAGGCAGAACAAGAGAACCAAAGCGCAACGCCGGACGCCGAAGCAGAACAACTCCGAAAGAAAAGCCAGAAAACCATTCATCGGCTCCTCTCGTCGTACATATCGAAGCGGCGCAAAGGAGCGAAGCCACCGGCGCAGCCGGAACCGCTCAAACCTGCCGACGGCACAGTGCCGACGCACGAGTCAGCGTCTCCGCCCGACAGCGAGGAGACTAACCCCACCGACGAGGACATGCATGCACCCGACGTAACCATGATCGGCAGCGGTGTATCTTTTAGTGATACAATGCGACTCGACGAGCTGGGTGACGGCGCGGTTATGCCGCCGATGGGAGCACAACGCACCCCGATTCCGGCAGAACTGGCCGCGGCCATCGCTGACGAGCTCGAACAAGTGCGCAAGGATGGTGCTGAAGGTGACAAAGCGGACACACACGACGCAGGAATGCAACCGCAGTTGTCTGACTCCGTCATCGAGGCACGCGACAGCGCGGCAGCGCAGTATCGCGCGAACAGTGATCATGCCGCTACTCTCTCCGGTACCCTGCCGCGCAAGCGTCCAGCGGACGCCCCAGCCACACAGATTGAGCTACCGGCAAGCGAGATCGAAGACAGGGCGAAGCGACTCGTGGCATCTATGGAGGTCCTACGCACGCTGAAGCAAGCGGAGAGGGATGAGCGTAAGCGACGGCAAAACGCAAACATCCATGCGGTCGAGAAATGGAGGCGTGCGAACCCAAGTACCAAGAAGCGGCTAACTCCAGCAACCGGCGATCTTGCGAAGTGGGCCAGACGCATGTGGACGCATTCGCTGAGGTCCTGCGCAGCCTCCCGTACCCCTAGGCAGCGATACGCTCGATCGACTATAAGACGCTATGCAACATCGGGCATGCAGTCGGCAGTCAAGCACAGCTTCAGCTCATGAGCTATCACGCGACAGACGACTCGCTACCGCCGGCAGTACGCAAACTCTGCCGCGATCAAGTAAGAGCCGTAACTGCGATGCCGCAAGGTCCGACGCGTTGGGCCATCACGGACAGCGTTGATTGGTGGAAACGCCTTGAAAACCACGACAAAACGCTGCTCACGGCCCTCACTTATTTGCAGCTAGATCCAGATCAATGGGCGGTACTGTGCATCGCCAGCCTCGTGATGCGTCGCGGTTTGTGCCCGAGGAAGTGACTGGCATCGTCCTACCGGAGGCTAAAGCCGACGTGTGGATGAAAGATTTAGAAGTGCGGGCTCTCGTCGCGGATGTGACGACGACACGGTCGGAAGCTCGGGCACTCACGTTGTGCGAAGTTGGCAGCGACAAGGATGCGCTCGCTATTAAGGGCTTTGCGGGCACAAACACGAGTCCGCCCGTCGGAAGCGTCTCGCAACAGACAGTCCGACAACGCAAGCACACTCGCATCAGTCGCAGAGATCTGACATGCGGTCTGGTCACACAGAACGTATGCGGCATCGGGGCGGAAGCAACAAAAAAAGTCGCGTGGTTCTGGCACTTTCGGCAGCAACAAGAAGCAAGGCAACTCGACATTGTCTGCATACAGGAGACGCGTGTGCCGGCGGACGACAGCGACGAGATCGAGAAGAGATACTGCGGCGCGTGGGGCTACAAGGGGGCTGGGCGTCGGCTGTCGGCGTGGAGCCCAAGTGCGGGGCGCTCGGGCGGAGTCGGGATCCTGCTGAACCCGTACAGCATGATCACACAGCTCACGCCGGTCCGAGAGTCCGACTGTACAGCGCATTGGATGGCCGTCAGGGTCTTGCTCCACAACGCTGAGATCGTGATAGTCAATTGTTATGCGCTGACCCAACTGGCGAAGCGAGAAGCGCTGTTCGACATGCTGCGTGAATTGCTCGCCGACGAACCAGGGCCGGTCTTCCTCGGGGGTGACTTTAATTGCACACTCAACCCTGTGGTCGATC
>NC_090624.1:434217-439679 GCF_004359215.1 Bremia lactucae | reverse complement strand
CGGCTTCGTGCCAAACAGAGAGATGAACACCATCCTCGATCTGTTCGTGGCGGTGAGGATCGCTGCTAGAGAGGATGAGAACCTTGCTCAGGGACTCGCGATGCTACTCGACTTCGCGAAGGCGTACGACTCTCTCAGCCGGCTTTTCCTCTTCGCGGCGCTGCGATACCTGGGATTCCCCGACAATTTCGTGCGGCTTGTGGGAATCCTGCACGAGAACACGAGATGCCGCTTCCTAGTGAACGGCTACCTGTCGAGCTGGCTCGGCGTCACGTGCGGCATTCGGCAAGGCTGCCCACTCGCACCGCTGCTCTTCATCTTGGCACTAGAGCTACTCTACGAGAAGATCGAGAATACGACAGAACTCGAAGGTGTAGTCCTCAGTAGCCGATCCAAACAGATCAATGTGAAGATCTGTGGGTACGCCGACGATACGGCTGTCTACGTCCGGTCTCCACAGAAAGTCAGCAGGGTGTTGGAGATCCTCGCACAGTTCGGCACGGCATCCGGACTTCGAGTCAACGCCAGCAAGTCCATGGCTATTCCTCTCCGCAGTGGTGTCGTCGTTGATCCCGCCTCTCTTGGTGATGTGAAGCTCTTGCGCGACGGCGAGCACTGCAGGTACCTCGGTATTCAAGTCAGTGTTGGTGACGCGACGAAGGCCAACTGGGAAGCGTGTATCAGCTCGATCAACGCGAGATTGCACCTCGCGCGGGCCAAAACTAACACAGTAGGGCAACGAGCCGCGCTGGCTGCAGCGGTCATTGTACCAAAGATCGTCTTCGTTGCCAGACACGTCTGGCCACCTACAGCAACTGTCGACCAACTACAGCAACTCGTCAAACGCTTTGTCTGGGGCAAACGAGATGGCAAGCAGGTTTGAGCTTGGATGGGCGAGATGCAGGCCGAGCTACCCGTACTTGAAGGCGGGATTGCAGTTCCGAATATTCAAGCGGAGCTTCCTATGGCGGCAATGGCAGTTAGATGGTGGGCGTCGGGATCGACAGGAGCCGGGTGGACCATCGGCGACATCATAATGGCAGCGCGGCAGGGCGCTGACGTCTATCTCACCCCGAGGTTCGATACAACGGCGAAAAACGCGAACTTCAACGGCTCGACGATGTGCGAATCCGGAGCAGCAGTCGTGCGGTCCGTGCACGGCGGCACCCTCTCGGCAGCGGAGCATCGGCTTGTGCTCGGCGCCCGTGAGGCAATGCGAACCAGCCTCAGCAATGCGCGGTGGCACGATGGCCAGGTGGTATACAGCATCGATGCCACCACGATGCCGAGAGTGGCGGATCTGGTGCGGCGATGGGCGGATCACAGGGGAGCCTTTTGCGACGAGTGGCTCCGGCACGCGACACTGGATACCGCGACCTGGCTACACAACGGTCATGGAGCTCTGTCTAAAGTTGGCGACTTTGCACGAGCGACAGAGTGTCGGCGAACGCTCGGAGATGTCATCGAGTGGTCGTTGAGCAGCATAGGCGAGATCACGTTCCAGATGCGCGAGTCTCCGGATCCACGGCCGTCGACTCGACGGGCAGCGGAGCGCCTTTGTGAAACACTCTTGATCAACTTTCCGCAGCTTGTCTACCGTCCGCACACACCGACGTTATTGAGACCGGTCAATGTGGAGTTGCAGCAGCACCACTCGTGGATGCTAACAGACAACGGGGACAGCATCATCTACTCGGACGCTCTACTGCAACGCGATCCACGTACAGTGGCATCGATGAGCGACTGCGAGCGTGAAGCATCGGCAGACGTGCTGGGCAGTACAGTCAAGTTCCAGCGACATCCGGTACTCTCGCGGCTCGTGAGTCTCTACAGTGGTGAAAGGCGGTGGCGAACAAGGAGGAGGCAGCACAGGCGGATCGTAACACGAAGACGTCGAGAGAAGGGAGAGAAGGCACGCGATGATGCGCTGGCCAGACAGGCAAGCAGCAGCTCGACTGTGTTTGATGAAATGCGGCAGATCCAATGGACCGAGACGCAGCGAGTTCCCGGTCTTTTTCCATACGCAGCGCAGACCGTTTTCCGGCTCAAGGCGAACAAGCTCAACCTCTGGAACCACGATAGCAGCAACCTCACGTGCCCGCACTCCTCATGCAGCGATGTTGTACACACCAACGTCAAGCACGTTTTCTAGGACTGTCCAGTCGCGGCGACGGCGTGGGCAGACTTCCGCGCACGCTGGCAACAACTCGGCGAGAACGTCATAGACGACGCACCACGTGTGGGTTTCAGCCTCGAGATGCCTTAGACACCCGAGCGGGCTTGGAACGCTGTTCGTGCCACTCTGAGTGACGAGGAGGATGAGGACCCGTTGCGCGACGAGCTCTACCCAGTGGCCAGCCTACTCTGGCGGCACGCGGCGGTCGCAACGCTGCATGCCATCTGGTGTGCACGACTCCGACTGCGACACGAACCGACCGCCTCAGCGACCGTGATGAGAGCCGTCATTAACGCCTCTATCCACGGTGGACTCAGTTCTCTCGGAGACCTCATGCGAGACTTCAACAGCGATGCGCACCGGACTCCGAGAGGGAGGGTGATGGCGGTGCTCGTGGCCACCCTTCAGGACCTGCTGTCGGAACGCGACCGCGACCGCACATGTCCACGACCACTCGCGTCGCGCTCCGTCTTCTTGCTTTTCTTCGATGGAGGATCGAGAGGCAACCCAGGGCCAGGAGAGTCAGGCTCGGTCATCGTGCGACTCAACATCGACACGCACGCCACAGACATCTGCTGGGCGTCCAGCATGTCGTATGCGCGAGTCGACACGACCAACAACACGGCCGAGTACTGGGGGCTCATCCACGGACTACGTCGAGCTGCGGCAGCTCGCTACAGCCCGTTGCACGTGATCGGAGACAGCAATATGATCATCCGACAGCACCAACGCCACAGGGTACCGAAACAGCCTCGACTGCGACAACTCTATCTGAAAGCGAGACGATGCGCGGACGGGCTCGGCATCCGCAGCTGGACGCATCATTACCGCGAGCATAACAATATGGCCGACCGAGCAGCCAACATCGCGATGGACACGGCTCTCTCTCAGCAGACGACTGCAGAGGACGGACGTCCAATCATCATGGAACTTGCAGAACACCTGAACAACGACGTTCGACAGTGGATTACAACGCGCCAAACAGCGCTGAATGAAGTCACGCTCGTCGCCACGCCAACACGAACAACGCGAGAGCATACATTCGCACTCCGGACCCTCGTGGACCGGAATGCTCAGCAGTGACAGCACGATCGACCGAGATCTGCCTCCTGTAGAGCTGCATAATATATAGGACACTAACACGGCCATAGGGATCTCTAGAAGTATCTCAATGTACCTCACCTTCTCACTCACGCTTCAGTACAAGTCCACTTCGCACTGCTTCAGTTGCGAGTGGTGCCTTACCTTTTTTCACGTACACTAGTACGTGCAGAGAAAGACTGCTCTTTAAGGTAACTAGCTTAAAGAGGGTTAAATGAAATTTGTATTAATATAATTAAGTATCTCTTCTATCTATCTTGTAAATGCTAACTTAATTATAAACTAATACTAAACATGCAATTGAATTCTTATCTTATCTTATTTGTATCTCTCTTTTGTTTGCATCAACAGCTGATTAGTCTGCGGAATAAATAGATATAATGGTCTATACCTATTTATTGATTAGAATTCTGAACATTACTATTTAAAGTAATATCCTCCAAATATTATTTACCTTTTAGATAATATATTAATTAACAACCTTTAAGTGTTAATTTCATGTAACGATACACCCCGTTACATCACCCCTCCCTTAAACGACAATCACTCTGACTGCCATTGGATGGAGTGGTCACTATGTGACCACTTAATCTTAAAATGATATTGATTGGTCAGAACCATCATTTCAAATTCCATCGCATGAAGAATCAACTCATGCGGGGTGTCGATAGTGCTGCGCCTTCGGCTGCGGTTCGTGCAGCCGCGGGTAACGCACTGTTATCTCTTGCGGCAGACGGAACGTCTGCCGTAGTATCTTTCACTCGCACAACACTAGATGTTGCGAGTGCACGTGGTGATTCACCATGTGAATACGACCCTTCTTTGGAGGTCGACTACGAATGCGAGTCGGACGAAATGGCCGACTCGGGGAGAATGGGACAGTCGCCTGATAGACGTCAGGCGGCTGATAATGAGCCTTCGAATGAGAGGGCTCATTCTGATAGACGAGTTAATAGTCTATTTGAATCCGACGATGAGGATGATCCCTCATCGCCCGTTCCGTCTCCCGTACCGTCACCTGCACGTGTTTCTGTGCAAACTGATGACGATGGCGTGAGCCATCGTAAGAAAAGTTCTTGTGGTACCCCTGCTTCAGTGGGTACCACTCAGGGAGTGAAGACAGTAAAATGTCTCATCTCGCCCCGAAAAAGAAGCCGTGGCTTTTGCCAGAAAGGCTAATCAATAGCTTGTCTGGAGAAACTACTCCTCACAATAAATATCATTTATTTATTGCGACAAAGCTACATGGCCTTGATACCAGCGCGAAGAACTTTCGCGCTGAGGAAGATTTCTATCTCGATGCTTTTCTTAAGCATCGATCGTTTAGGGGCAACAATAAGCGAGATAAAGTCTCGCTTATGCAAGCCTGGAGCGCGTACATTCGCAATGTCAAAGACATTGGACGCGAGGCCTGGCATCAAAAACTAAACGCGAATCGCATTAAGTTTGAGAACGAACATCAACCGGTGCAAAGTATAAATTGCATCAGTTGTCACGTGAGACTGGGCTTCCATGCCTCACGTGGGGTGATCCCTGTCTGTGTTGTGTAGACAACTTAAACAGGGTAAAAGGGGATGTCTATTCCCTTTCTTCGCCCTGGGGCAGGGCTCGCATCTCTATTGAGATGCGTGATGCGATTGACGTTTTGCAATCGATTTACATGCGCCAGGGGCGCGTGTTTTCCGATGGGCCTTCTGAACCATCGGATGGGTCTGGTCATACTGGCGGACGAGGCCCTCATCGTGATGTGAAGGGGCAGCGAACAAGTTATCTTGTTCGCTGCCCTACACATCACGGTGGTTATGGATACGTTCCACAAGGAAACGTTGACCACCGTAGGAATCCACCAATGGTTGTGGTGGAGGAGGGAAATTTAGATCCGAACCGAATGTCGGATCTAATGTCGAGGATCGACAAAATCGATCACTTCCTCCATGATTTGGAGGAGGGACTTGACCACGAGCGCGACAGCATTGCTCGTTGGAGCAGATGGTGCAGGCTCACCATATCGAGCGGTTGGAAGACCGTTCGAAGAGTGCGTACTCTATGTTGGAGTACGAACGGAAATATCATACTGTTCGCGATGAGCTGTCGTCAGCTCATCGTAGTTTCGAGGATATTCGGAACCGGCATGAGAAACTTCAGGTTCAACATGAGAATCTGGTTCGCGATCACAAGAATCTTT
>NC_090624.1:414669-434117 GCF_004359215.1 Bremia lactucae | reverse complement strand
TGTCGAATTTAAAAATGTAAATTCGTTCTTAAAGAGGGGGATGGTGTAACGGGCTAGAGTTGCCCTAATGTTACACAGTCCCCATTAAGTACATTTGGTACTTAAGGGGATGGTCAATTACTAAATAATAGTAATTAGACCCAACACTCGGGTGTGGTGCACATTTGTGACCAACCCTTGTGGATGTGATGCACATGGGTGCATTCACATTAGGAGGGATGACGCCCAGCGTCATCCATGATGACGGCTAGCGTCATCAGTTACGCGAGGTATCTATAAAGATACGCTCGTAATACATATTAAATGATATCTATAGAGATAACATTTTAATTGGTAAAAATAGGTATTTGTATTTAATTCTATTAAATATAAATCAGTCTGAAAATTACTACCTACTTGGGAAGTGCGCACGAGGAGATGGATTACCGCTCCCGTGACGTCACTTCACCAGTGTTCTTAGTGTGTTGGGTGAGGTCGCTTGCGCGCCCACCACAACTTCCTCACTGCACGCAAGAGAAGCAGGTGCAAACCGCTTCCTTGCTGTGCTAGGGTGTGTGCTTAAGTAGAGCGGGGCCGCGTTACGACGTGCCCGCCTACACGGGCGCTTCTAAAGCTGCCTCGCATAACAAGCACACACCTTCAAGCACAGCGAGGAAGCGGTTTGGCCACGTGCGGTGAGGGAGTTTGTTAGTCGAGATGTGTATTAGTACATCAGGAAATATAGCTAAGTTATCATTATGACTCAGATAGGTACGAGTGGATGTGTTGGCACCTCAAGTACAGAGTATTGATATTTAGTAGTACTAGATTAGTAGCATTTACTGTTTTGATTTATTATTGTAGTCAGACTGCTTAAAGATCTCAATATATAGCAGTTTAGACCTTTCTCTGTGAGTTGTTGTGTAACCGTGTCACACCTGGTGGCACTTAAAGTCAATCCCGCGGCCAAGGATTGAAATAATCTGGATGGCAATCAGGATAAATGACCCTGAAGACTATATGCCTCTCAGGCAGGACTAGCATCACCTTTTCGATGCCTATTGGGCGACGCTTGAAGTGATGGTCAGCCTGTTAGCGGGGAGACTTTTGTCGGGTTCCCTTTCTGACTGCCGATCAACAAAGGGCTCGAGTTGTGCGCTTCATGCGTTACGAGTCCTCCCTCATTGCTCACGTGAGTACGGCGGCGCAAGATGCCGCACGTACGGCAGTGAGAGCGGAGGCACAGGGTGCCTCTTCGACGCCGGCGTCGTATACGCCGCGTTCAGATATATCGAAGCCTGTGAAGATCCGCGTTCCCCACTTTGACGGGAAGGAAGCGGATAGCTTGGTCTTCTGGATCCGAGAGATCGAGATAGCGCTGAGCGCAGGCCAGATTCGCGACGGAAGGTCTCAAGTAGCCTTTGCCTTTCGAACTGGGAGGTCGGGCACGGGCATGAGCTATGGCCAAGGAGACGTCTATTCCGGGATACTTTGTCTCGAGGGATTTCATGGCTCAGAGAAGCGAACGACATTTCTGATCGCCGACGTGGCCTTCCGCCATCGGTCGTTGTTCTTGCGGAGAAGCAAGGAAACCGGTCCTTACAGGACTATGTCATGGAGCTCCAAATTTGGAGGCCTCCATGGCCGGGGATCCGTTGTAGAAAGAATTAAAGGTCACGGTGTTCATGGATGGTGTCCAAGTCGGTCCTGTTCGCACTGAACTCTTTCGCCGCCAAGCGACTACGTATAAAAAAGCTGTGCAAATAGCTTTATTGGTAGACCACTGCACGAGATCGGCCCAGGTCCACGTTGGATCGACGGAATTCGCCGAAGGCCCCACCCCCATAGAGATATCATCGGTCGAACGGGCGCGTCCGCACTGGGAAAATTCGAAGGCCGGTGGTCGGTATTTCGGGTGTAATGCGCCTGGGCATCATCGCAGAAACTACCCCACGTACCCATGGAAGGTAGTCCATGGCAAGCCTGCTCCGACGAAGCAAATCTGAACGCAGTGAGTGTTGTAATGTCGGGAAACGAAGTCTCTCAGTGGGCGCGGGACGTCCTACTGGGAGATCACTCGCTCTCAAGAAAAGAGGACGGTTGCCTCCTCTTCCTGAGAACAAAGCCCGAGGACAACACTGTTATATTTGTCTGCTGCCGCCGTGCGGTCAAACTTGGTGCTAACTACCGCTAAGTTAATGGGGTACACGAAGACCCCATGACGGTCTTGATTGACTCGGGCGCGTCATACAACTTCGCGACTAAGGCCATTGCGGAGAAGAATGAAGCATTGTACGCCAAGGCTATTGAAGGCTCAAAGAGCAACAGTAGGGTGTCCGTTCGCCTAGCGACAGGATCGATCGTATCGATTCGTAAGTTTTTTTACCCTAAATAATTAAATTTGATGAGCTTGGCTCTGGAGAACCGTTCATTGTCTTGGATATGGACGATCGATATGATCTCATCCTTGGAATGCCATGGCTTATCAAGCATGAGCCGTGAGCCATATATCGGTTGGCGTAGTCGCACCGTGGGTGCTAGTCACAAACCACTCGTGGAACGATCCTTGGTGGGTCAAGTTTTTCTCGTCACGCGATGAATTTGTGCACGAACATCGCATTCCACGTTTGGAACGCCTCTTTGCCGGTTTGGCGGAGGTGGTGCATGAAGAAGGCACTCGAGTATCGACTGGGGCCTTAGTATGTATTGATGCTGAGTCAGCCTCCACAAAGGAAGTCGCGATCGAGAGTGGTTGCGCAAGTGGTAGTGCTGCGGTTGCTGGAAGCCGCAGTCGCTGGGCGACGCGCACGTGAAGAAGATGGGTTCACATCTTCACAGGAAATCGCAGTCGTTGGACACCGCGTAAAGAACGGTGACGCTGGGTCAGTCTCCACCCAGGATATCGCAGGTGTTGGACGACGCGTAAAGGTTGGTGAGGCTGGGCTATTCCTTACCCACGAAGACGCGGTCTCTGGGCGACGCGCACGTGGCAAAGATGGGTTTACTTTGTCGCAGGAAATCGCAGTTGTTGGACAGCGCGTACAAGGCGGTAAGACTGGATCAGTTCCTGCACAGGAAGGCGTGAAAGCAGGGCGACACGCACAAAATGGGGCTTGTTCAGCTCTGGATCGGGGTGTACGCCACGAGATTGATCTGGAGCCGGGTACAAAGTACTGTACGACACGCCAATGGCCACCGCCCAAGGAGCAAGTGGACGCTATTGACGCATTCTTTGCGGAAAAACACGCAGCAGGCCTTGTCCGAAAGTCAAAATCGCCACACGTTTTGTGTGCGTAAACCCAATGGGAAATGGCGCATGGTTCATGTTATTATTAAGCTGAATGCTGTCACAATTCCGGCATCGACGCCAATTCCTCGAAGCGATGTGTTGTGGAACAACATGGCTTGAGGTTCATAATATTTTAAACCGTGTATAGGCCGGATGTAGTATTTTTAGCGCGCTCGACACGGTCGACGGCTATTATCAAATACGCATGAAGGAGTCAGATATTCCTCTCACAGCAGTGAGTACTCCCAGTGGGATGTTGTGGGAATGGTTGGTCATGCCCTAGGGGCTTTCCAACGCACCAGCTACGTTTAATAGGATGGCCACGCAACTCTTTCGGTCGATGCGGCACTTCACGCAGACGTATTCGACAATATTCGTTCACAGCAAGGCTGAAGGGGGTAAAACAGATGTTCAGGTGCATAATAAGCACCTTCGAGCGGTGTTGATTTGTATGCGCGAGAATCGACTTTTTGCGAATATCAACACGTGCCTTTTTGGACCGTGCCACAAGTGAGGCCATCGCACTCACTCGTAGTACATCCACACGCTTGTGGACGCTCCAAGACGTTCATCAGATGGCCATCTGATGAACAAGTGGCAGGCATCTTTACGGACTTATGCTGCCAGCTGTTTCTTGGCTCGTATTTTTCAAGCCAAGGTAAACCTAGGATGACACCAAATCTGTCAATTAAATCCAGTACGATGAAATCATCATTGTACTGTAAATCTCTTAACGTGTAGTGAAATTTCACTACGCGTTTCATTACTGTTATCGATGCGCCTGTCGCTAGACGCACCGTCATCCTCGTTGGAGGGATGTCGCGCTCAACATATTTGAGCCTACGACCATCTAGTGACTGGCGACGGATAAAGTTATTCGACGCTCCGCACTTCACTAGGGCTCTAAGTGACAAATCATTTGTCACTTTCAACTTCAAGGTGATGAGGGATACCTCATCACCAGGTGCAGAGACACATAATGATTGTGTGTCTGGAGCAACTTTAGTCAAGAGATTTGCAAATTCTCTTGAGGTTGCTGGATTAGTAGGGCGTTGTGCCCCTACTGACCCCCACCGTTTTTATTACGGTCCGCCTCGCTGTTGCGATTTCGCAACAACGTCGGACCCGCGACCGTTGTCCTTTTTGGCATACGATCCAAAATTACGTTCAGTACCTTTTGGTGCTGGACGTGGGGCACTACACTCATGAGCGTAGTGTCCTAATTTCTGGCAGCGATGGCGTTTCTGCAATCGCTTATTGCTCGAAAAGCGAGGTCTCTCGCTTTCGATGTAAGAGAGGTCCATGGGTTCTGGACCGTACTCGTTTCGTCTTGGAGGACGATACGATGACGAACTAGCTTGAGCCTGTCTCAAGCTAAAGTCCTCCTGTTCCGCAACGGATATTGCTTCTTCAAGCGTATCCAGTTCCAAGCGGAACAGGTGAGTCTTTACGGGACCATCCGTAAGACCTTGCATGAACACCGTAATCAACGTGTGTTCATGGACTGGGTTATTTGTAATACAACTCGCTAAGAGTCGTATGTGCTGGGCATATGCGTGAACATCACGCTTGCCTTGCTTGAATTTTAGAAGCTCTGAACGAGCTCTGAACTCAGCCCTAGCGGTTCAAACGTCTGTTTGAGCCAGGATTTAAAAGCCTCTAGCGACCCAAACCCATATGGTTCGCGCAACTTAAGGCCCAATGCCCAAGTTTTGGCACGACCTGCCAAATTTGATTGAGCGAATGCGACTTGCATTTGCTCGTCGACGATGTGACGTGCCCTTATGGCATCGTCCAAGTCGACAAACCATCTCAAGAGGAAGTCTTCTTCGACTCCCCTATACTTAGAGATGTCAACCTTTAAGGTTTCGGGACGACGCGTTTGCGTCATCCCAGGTCCAGGGGTCTGTACCTGTAGCAACCTCAACAGTTCTGCCTGTTAAGAGCCTTGCTAATTCAGCAAGGCTACCTTCCCCTTCATCTCGTCAAGTTCATGTTGTATGAACTAGGCGATGGCTGAATGGAGGGCATCTCTGTCCAAACCGGACAGCATTGCCAAGATGGCATCGTTTTCTACGGTCGAACTTATTCGTTCGACCGCACTCCTTTCTATGTCACTTAGAAAGGAGTAGCTTTCACGCGAAATGTGATGCGTACTCCCACTATTATCCAACATGTCCATGTATGATGAAGGAAATGTGGTCCTTGGACGGACTACAAAGTGCTGCCAGGTGTAACGGGGCACTACGACTTGTACTGCTTCAGTACAAGTCCACTTCGCACTGCTTCAGTTGCGAGTGGTGCCTTACGTTATTTCACGTACACTAGTACGTGCAGAGGAAGACTTCTCTTTAAGGCAACTAGCTTAAAGAGGATTAAATGAAAACTGTATTAATATAATAAAGTTTTTCTTTTTTCTATCTGTTAACGCTAACTTAATTATAAAATAATACTGAACATGCAATTGAAATTTATCTTATCTGTCTCTCTTTTGTTTACATCTACAGTTGATTAGTCTTCGGGATAAATAGATAGAATGGTCTATACCTTTTTATGGATAAGATTTTGACCATTACTATATAAAGTAATATCCTCCAAATATTATTTACCTTTTAGATAATATATTAATTAACAACCTTTAAGTGTTAATTTCATGTAACGATACACCCGTTACAGGTGTGATTATCTGCGTACCCTACAGAAAAAAGTATTAATTATTCCTCTTATAGGAATTAATATTTATGTAACTGGACAGGTTCAAGCCGTCCTTTCAGATCGTGGAGTTGAAGTTGGCAAACTCTGACTTAATTTGCCTTATTGAACAAATTGATGGTTCGCCACGATATAGTACGTCATTATGGGTACGGTGGTAGTAAGAATTTTGCTAGAATGCCACCTTTGACAGTTTTCAACTACAGCCATGCGTCACACGCAGTAAGTGGTAGCGTACAATGCGTCAGTGCTATCCCGATTTGTCTCCAGTATGGCAAGTTTTTATCATGGGTAATGGTCTCGCCACCGCCTTTGGCTGGCGCAATGTATGATGTAGGGACTGGCAGTACATCCCGTCAGAATAACAATATGATTACGCTTACACCATGTTTATAAACAATATGCTTTGCGACAACTACAAGTGTCGACGCAATTGCCGAAAGAGTTCGACTTCTAGCTGCACATTACCTATTCGGAGTGAGGCTTCTTTGTCGAGTCGCTAACAATAGGAGTTCCATCGGCATCATCTCCCAGGCGCTTAGTATCGACGGGGTAAATCCATCGCTGGTACAAGTACACGACAAAGACGATATCATCGCGAAAGCATGAAATTCGATGTAAGGTCGGCATTTTTATCACAAAGGCAAACAAATCGTCGATGAATGTGTTGAGCGCCCGATAAATTAGTAGACGCCACTGCAAATGGGCTACAGACTTGAGTCGATAATTAATGACCAACTGTGGAAGCATAAATACGAAACCCAACGCGTACACTGTCGTAGTGAGTGATTCGAGCAACCAGGCATACCAGCCAGTGTGCGGAACGTATAGCAGCGAGTACATGGCGTACCCCGCAGCAAGAGGCACCAATACAAACAGCATATGCGACGTAGCCAGCGAGTCGGCACGTTGCGTTTCCTCGAGCAACCGCAAGCTATGTGCGTCCATCAGTTTAGTCTTGTCCTCGGAGTCATTCTTTACAGCTCTGTATTGAAGTTGAAAATGTCGGCGCTGAGCTCGCCAAACCTTCGTCACTTTCCATAACAGCAGCGCGATACTTAATAATTGCGGACCTGTAACCAGTAAAGTCGAGTCTTGATCGACGAGATACATTAATACCACCACTTGAGAGCCCAGCTCAGCCGCCATGGCACGTAGAGACACTCCAACCACATCGTCTCCTTTGGAACGCCAATAGCTCACATCGTGGCGAAGGGCCAGCCAGTCAAACAGCAAATGGAGCAACGCTACGCTCATAGTAACAGCAAGGAGCACGGGATGGGTATCGGTCACCATCGAACGGAGTGCATTCAAATCACTCGTAGGCACGCCCATTTGTTCTTGCGAGACGAACACAGTGGCAAACGTGAGTTGCACCTGCCAACGTGCAAATGACAGCGGGGACCACGACAGGCGTAGCGGCAGGACAAGATCGCCATCACGGCCATTGTCCAATGTAGAGTTTAAAGGCACGAGATCGGCAGATGTCAGCGCCAATTCGTCCACGTAGAGTGCTGGCATGTAGCGCCACCGCTGATCCATTGGATGCTGCACGAAGTCCAAGCTTTCATATACCATTCCTGGAAGTTCCTCCACTGGAAATCTCGTAAAGTCAGTAACAAGCCGCACACTCATGACTGGCTTCCAGTACAAAATTGTCGCTTCATCCTTACCCACTGTTAATGTCGATCGATTTTGCGGCTTCCAAGGGGCCAGTAACAAGCTTGCATTCTTTGCATTGGGTTTCGGCGCGTACGTCACAAGACTGGAGGCTTGGTGGATGGTTCTGTACTGGTCGTAATTCTCGTCCCTTGGGTCGGGCGAGAAGTGAGCGTGCGTCACGTGAACGTGTAGATACACCGATGCATTGCCTTTCAGCGCATCCCAAACGTTTAGAGTCTTCTTGGATTTGTTATTGGAGAAGTCTCCATGCGTCTGCCTTGATACATTCACGTCCACATGCCTAAAGTTAGAGTTGTTCCAGTCGAATGTAAGTTGTTGAAAGTCCCCAATCGGCGTTGCTCCATCATCAAAATCCTTGGCTGCATCCCACTTTAAGCGAGTAGACAAGTAGTACTTTACGTCCAATGGTTGACCCATTCCCCACATCGGGTCCAAAGTATTTGGACTGTCTGAGAAGGTTGGGTACATGATCCGGTAGAACTGCAGTAATTTTGAAAAGTCTTAGACATGCGATAAACTACGCAGCAATATCTTTCTGTTATGCGCACCTGAAGGCCCACAAACACCATGTACGCAAACTGCCGCAGCGAGCAAACGTG
This sequence comes from Bremia lactucae, assembly GCF_004359215.1. Lineage (NCBI taxonomy): Eukaryota > Oomycota > Peronosporomycetes > Peronosporales > Peronosporaceae > Bremia > Bremia lactucae. Next base: position 425,855 of record NC_090624.1, on the reverse strand, counting down.
ACACATCGTTAGGACGCGTCACTCTTCAAATTCAATCAACGACGAATAAGCTTACAAAGACCGTGCAGGAGATCGTAGTAAAGGTGATCCAAGCCCGCAGAGTTTGAAGCGCTCGCATGCTTTCTCGATTTGTAGCGAAATAGGGATGTAGCGCACGAGTGCGGAATTGGTGAGTGTACGTGAAAGCGACCATCATTCTACTGAAGGACGTCTGATCCAATGATCTCACGTCATTTAGGATTATTAGCCAATCAAGTACTTTTAAGGCCTTGCGCCAGTCATCAAATCTTTAAATAGTAATGTCAACCATTTTGCTCGGTCGGAGGCTGTTACAGGCGCCGACGCTGGAGGGAACTAGTGGTGATGAGACGCTGCGGGCCTTAAATGCACATGATCGATTCTTTTGTGGCGTGATGGAAATGATCCCTGCGGCGTTTTACCTTCCGACGGATGCCGAAGCGAACTGGAAAAAGTCGGCACCGAAGAAGTACCACAAGGTAAAAGGCTGTTCATTACTTATGAATGCAATGCCGTCTTGTTCTCGTGATTGCAAAACGTTTCTTTTCGCATTTAAGAGGCTTTTGAAGCAGGTCTGACGGCTTGTGTGATGCATCATTTCTTCTCTACAGAACGTACAGGCGCTGAAGCAACAGGATTCGTCGAAAAAGAACTCACTCAAGCGTGCCAAGTTCTCGACAGTGGCTCAGAAAAGCAATGAAGATCGACAGATTGCCGCAGCAGATACCGAGCGCAAAGAGATACAGCAACTTGCGCAGGTCAAGCCCATAAAAGCTAGTGCTGACAAGCAAGAAGGGGGTCTAGACGGGCTTCGGGCTCGTCTGGCTGTTAAAGTACAGGCAATGCGCGAACAGCGCAAGGCGGACGAAAAAGCGGGAAAAAAACGTGTATCTCGTGCAGAGATTGTGGCCGAGCAACGTGCGTTGAAAAAGCGCAAAATGGCTGAAAACAAGAGCAAAGCAAAGACTAAAAAGAGGGAGAAAGAAGCAGTGGCTGAAACAGCAAGCCCAGTAGATGCCACGAATGACGTCGAGTCGACGGGAATGGCTGCTTCGATCTCTTACGGTAGTCTGCTGTTAAACGACAGCTCTCAGAAAGACAGCAAGCCAAAGACCCGTCACGGTCAGAGTGTCCGCGGTATTCAGAATTTGTTAAAGAAGGCTGAGCGCAATGCTCAACGTCTCGAAGAGCTGAAAAAGACTGAAAAAGGGAAGGAAACGATTAAAGCCAAGGGCTGGGACACTGCTCTGCAGCAGGCTGCTGGTCAAGTCGTGTTGGATGACCCGAAATTGCTCCGTGCGAAGCTCAAAAGAAAGGAGAAGTCAAAGACCAAGAGCACAAAGGAGTGGAAAGAGCGCACCGCCAAACAGGAGGTTTCAAAAAAAGAGCGACAGAAAAAAAAGATGGCCAGTTCTCTTGGACATGATAAAAGAAGCGATGGTAAAGCAATTGAAAAAAAGGGCCGAAAGGGACCGGTACGTTTGCTGGACAGGACGTGGATGTTTTTATTGTAGACTGACATGTTCACTTTGTGATTTTTTTTATTTAGCGAGCCGGCTTTGAAGGCAAGAAGGGGGACGCATTTTTGAATTCGAACAAGACGGGCGGCAAAGTCGTCGGCAATAATTCTGCAGGTTCTTTAAAGCACTAATTAGTTCTTCTTGCGCCTTGTTAGATTGATAATGTAGACTGCCACCCGCTTCGCTTGAAATATATGCTACTGCCACTATCGAGTGGGAAATACTAAAGAATACTACAACCACCAGTGCCTTGGCCGCTCTGCTGCCACGGGTTTGGGCCGTTCTCGGTATCACCAAGGAAGGGATCCGATGTATTGTGGCAGTACTCGGCGATTCTATTAAGCAGCAAAAAGTAGAAAAAGTCATGTCTATTGTCAATCTTTTTTATAAAAACGTACTTCTTGGCCGCTTCGGACGTCGTACACGAGGCTTCAAGTGTTTTGAGATCCATTTCAAGTCGCGCGATCTCCTCCGCAAGCTTCTTTGTGGCGATGTCAGACATAATAGTGGTCACGTACGTACGCGACGCGTCACCGCTATAAATTCTTTCCGCGTACCACCTGTTTGAAGACGTCTATCGTAATCAAGCAATATATTGAACAATATAATGTCGCCAGGGCCTCTCCTTTAACATATTCCGAGATGTTTTCATATCATAGTTGAGAGGGAAAGTCTTGGCACTCTGTGGCATAGACGTTCGCAGCCGGAAAGATTTGAGCACATGAGCCCTCCCAGCTGGTGGTCGGATGTGATGGTCTGCCTTGAAAGCGCATAAAGACCGTCCAGTCGTCGACAGTAGGGTCGGTCTCATTGTCGCATGACTCTGATAACGTCGTCATCCGCAGCTCCGTACTCGAGTCTGCACGAGTTACCTTCACCTCTTCTCGAGTGCTCGATCCAAGACAGCGGGTACCTTAGCGAAAGCAACCAGACTCAATCAAGCCGATTGTCGGGTAAATCTACACCATCTAGTCATGATACCGTCGTGCCAAACTACGACCATTTTATCAATCCCTGTCTACTTAGTTGGCACGATCTGAGCTACGTCGTGCCGTGCCCAACGTCAGCGACCAATCGGCATGGACACCAGACGATTCTCGATAAAGTTAGCGGCCGCAGTGCCCCTGGTGACCTCACTGCGATCATTGGGCCGTCGGGATCGGGCAAAACGACTCTTGTAGACTTGCTCGCCGACCGCATTAGCTCTGGCGTCGTAACTGGAACGATCGCATTGAATGGCGTTACTCGCAATACAAAGACGCTTCGAGCAGTGAGCAGCTACGTGGCACAAGAAGATTCGTTGCTCGGGTCGTTCACGGTCGTCGAGACCATGCGAATGGCTGCGAAGCTCAGTCTTCCTCATAGCATGGTCATGACAGACATCCACACGCGCGTTGAGAACGTGATTGCTGCCATGGGGCTTGGCTCTTGTCGGACAACGCTTGTGGGCGATGTTTTTCGTAAAGGGCTTTCGGGGGGCCAAAAGCGGCGACTTAGTATTGGTGTCGCGCTCTTGTCGAATCCAAGTATTGTGCTCCTCGATGAGCCTACGAGTGGCCTCGACTCGTGCTCAGCGCACCATGTAATGAAGCACATTGCTCGCCTTAGTCGTGATGGTAAGAACGTCGTGTGTACGATCCACCAGCCGTCGTCTTTTGTCTACAATTTGTTCACGAACGTGATTGTTTTGGCTCGAGGTCAGACGGTTTACTCCGGTCCTTGCTCGAGTTTGTTGCCTCATTTTGCATCCAGTGGCTTTCCCTGTCCCTCCTACGTGAATATTGCTGAATTTGTCGTGAATCTCGTGAATACGGACTTTGAACACCACGTCGACGTGTGGAAACTCGTGCTTGCGTATGAAGAAGGAATCGTAAAGCAACAACTCGTCGACCAACTCGCAGTCGATCGCGAGACCTTCAAGAACGTGCTGGAGATTGAATTGCAAGCATCGTCGGCAATGCGTCAATTTCAAGTGCTTTTGTACCGCAATACGCTCAACAATCTTCGGAATCCAGGGATTTACTGGATTCGGGTGTTGATGTACTTTTTTCTGAGCTTTATGGTTGGTACCATGTACTTGAGCTCAAATCACGAACTTACGGAGGAAGATCTTGTGCCAATGCTCTTTTACGTCCAAGCGTTTCTTGTGTTCATGTCTGTAGCAGTGTTGCCGTTTTTTATTGAACAACGTGCGGTGTTTGCTCGCGAACGCGCCAATAGCTCGTTGAGTGTCGTAAGCTACGTGTGTGCCAACTTTCTCGCCGCGTTACCAGGGATTTTTGTCATTGCCGTCATGTCGACGTGTCTTGTGGTGTGGTTGGCAAATTTGCAGGCATTCGAGTACTTTTTGCTCAATCTCTTCTTGTCCCTTGTCGTTGCCGAGTCGATGATGCACGTTATTGGGGCCGCTGCTCCTCATTACATCACTGGCATTGCCGTGGGTGCTGGGATCTTTGGGATGTTTATGCTCTGTGAAGGTTTTATGGTCCCATCCTCGTCGATTCCAACGTTTTGGAAATGGGGCTACTACATTGCGTTTCACACGTATTCGTTCGAGTCGTTTGTATTCAAGCAATTTGAGCACTCGACATCCGAGAGCGGGAAGGCGATTTTGATCAAGTATGGCATGGAGCACGTTGACGTGATGCAAAACATGTTGTATCTCGTGGCCTTTGTGGCGGGGTTTGAGGTGCTTTTTATGGCAATTTTGTGGAAATTTCATACGGGTCGTCGCTAAGATATAATTTGATAAGATAGCGTTGTTTTACACGTAATTCTCGATAATTTGGATTTTAATTCTCGGTCAGACTTGTGGAAATTGATATTCTTTTTTTTAGCACAGATGTGGGAACCGATATGGTGGGTACAAAAAAACAGAAAGAAGATTCGCCTATTTGATAGGTAAGCATGCACTTCCGCAAGAACTGGTAGAAGTAAAGTAATATAAATTCATTCTTAGCTTGACCTCTTAAGACTAACTAAAATGCGTGCGCTCTTGCGCACTTCCGACCCTTGTCGCTTATTTCCAGCTCGACTTCTCCCTCGTGCTCGATTTGCTGCTTTTTCTTTTCGCGCTTTTTATGACTTGCCAATCAGCTCTTGGCTTTTTCTCATCTGTTAAAAACAGTACATTAAACAAAAGCACGGTTTCTGATGTGCCAAGGGCAGTATACTCTTCTCATGTAGATAATTATAATATAATTTAGGGGGGAGGGTGATGTTTCAAAGGCCAAAGGCGATCTAAAGACGATTCTAAAGGAATAACCGTTAATTTTGGATGCAGTGGAATGAATCCTACAGTGTAAATATTATATGAGATACCGGCTCCGTAAAACTTCGTTAAACCAAAGCTAACGTCTGGGCAATGGCAATGGGCTATTCATCCTACTCCTGATCGTATGCTAACAAGATTAGAGCTCATGACGTCCTTGACCTCTTTCGCGTTCCACGATACAGCTAGAACAAAAAAAAAGCACTACAGCATCATTGCATTATCGCTTTTGCTACGAAAGTTGATTTCTTTCAAAAAAAACTGAATCTTAGTATGCGGCATCCGTTAAATAAAACCAGTTTATAGGAGGGTTGTGAATCTGGTCTGAGTTTTGAGCCTCTAGGGTGTTGTCCTGGGTGGACCTCGTCATTTGATTTTGTTCACACAAGGAAGTAGCGGTACCATGAATCCTATGACCTCAATGCTAGCGATCCTTGTCGCATTCCGCTCAGCCAGAGCTGCTACTCCGCTAATTCCCACACTGGACGTGCTCCCAAGAGCCAATCTCAGTGCACGAAATGACAAAGTCACGAGAATGAATCCGAAAGCCATTGCGTCAACTGAGATTGGAGACGAAGAGCGATTTAAATGGTTTAAATGGTTCAACTCGAATAATGTACATGGGACAAAAATAGTTAACGACGTTGCAAAACTCTTTAAAGGAAGCAGTTATCCAAGCCATGAGGTTGTCGTACAAGCGTTTAAGTCGGTGAATTCGCTGGAGGATCGTAGAGATTTGATGGGGCAATTGGTAGGTAAAGTGACTAAAAAGATAGGGCTAGAAAAATTTTATTTGTATCTTAAAGGTGGCGAAGGGACCGAATTTGCAAACGAGCTCGAGCGAGGACTGTATAAAAGTTTTGGTAGAGTACCGGTTGAATCCTCAGCTAAAACTTTCTTACTTGGCAAAGGAACAACTACAGAAGAGGAGCTATTTCATAAACCATTGCTTGATGCTTATGTCAGCTACTCTCGCGCGACATTTTCAAAATTTGAATTTTATGTGGCTTTCTCGTTGTTACTTGAATACGACAACAAGCTCGCTGGCATGGTCAAGAATGCTAAAAAGAGCGCAAAGAGTAACCGTGCCACTATCGACATTATTGAAAAGGGTCTGAATTACCCAATCAAGGAGATACGCAACATGCTCGAGCATGACTACGTATCAAAGAATCCCTCAGATGATGCGGTTATGCGCGGTGTAATTCGGTACGCAGAACAGTATGTACAGCGCAATCCCAGCAAGCTGAATCATATCGAGCAATTAAAGCTTTATTATAAACCGGAGAGGATAGATGAACTCCTTCCAGCGTCGCCTTCCAAAACTTTTTTTGCCAAGATCCGTGAATGGATCCGGGCCAAGCTCCGGTGGATGTTGCGTTCGAAAAATGTACGCGACGACCACAAGTTGCGGCGGAAGTAGCGGATTAACTAAGGAATCTTTGCGGAAGATCTCACTTATCCGTGGTTAAAGATTAAGAGCTAACAACACTTATTAATTCCTATTTGCATTCTACAAGTCTTTTTATTGTGCTAATTAATTCCAAAACGTGGTCACCGCCGCCGACAACGTACCCTCAACAAGGCTTCACAGTAATAAGTTCATGTTAGACAACTGGTTGCTTAAGCGAGCGCATTGGTCATTTTTTTTCTAATCAAACGATTTTTGATGTATTCAAGGTCACCCATTGGGACGTTCCTATATATACCCGCTGAGTAAACGTTGGAGCGAAGACCATTCGCCGCAGTACAAGATCTTCAAAAGCGTAATCACCGTTTCCAGGCCCTAAAGTTTATTGCAAAAGCAAGCGCATGCGTGGTATTGTATCGGAGCTACTGCAGTGACTCTTTGCATTTGTAGCGGCATGTGATAGGATCATGTTTCTAAAAAGGGGAGGCACTTGTGTATGAAAAGGTACGAGTGGCGGCTGGCGACACTGCTTTCTAGCATGAGGATAGAGTAGAAAAGCTGTTAGCACTTCTCTTATAAGCTGACAAGCTGTGTGGACAGGAAGGAAACTCACGGGGCGCGAGCAGCCGTTACGAACGCAATGTAACGGGGTGTTCTGTTGCATAAATATCATTTCAAATAAGAATAATAATAAATAGGGAACCGTTAATCTCCCTTCAGTTTTTGGTAAAATCCTCTCAGTTTGATAAAACTCTACATGATTAGAGGGCATGGCCAAGATGGCATCGCTCCCTACGGTCGAGCTCATTCGTTCGACCGCACTCCTTTCTATGTCACTTAGAAAGGAGTAGCTATCACGCGAAACGTGATGCGTATTTCCATTATCATCTAACATGTCCAAAGCTAATGTCCAAGCTAAAAAACCGTCTTTACATAGACTTCTGGTTTTCCCACGAGTTCCATTTTATAATCTCCTTAAAAATTAAATTAGAATTTAATTTATTTGTCGAGATATTAATACCGGCATGGGGGCAGATAATGATAAGAGAACGCCAGGATTCGGCACTGTATGTGCTTGGTTAGAACACGCGTGTCGACGATCGGGAAAAATCTCCGATAATTTTTATTTGACGAGAGCGTCTCCCAAGTAGCAGCAGCCAGTTCAGACGCACGCAATATTCCATGGAGGCTAACTTCTATAACTAGGACACTCTTATGCGCAAAATTTGAGGAGCTCAACGAAGAAGAAGACGGTGGATCTCTCTTCACATGTACGTCAATCTGATGTGGTCGTGGTAGCGTGCGGACAGCAATACCTTGTGCGTGGAGACTGGCTTAAATATGGCACTGGCTGTGGTTAATTTATCAATTTGTGCGCGATATAGCTGAGAAATTTCATGGCATCCCGACGGCTTGAAGCTCGTGTGTGACTCCATTTTTCAAAGGCTTGTAAGGTAGCAAAAGCTGAGACTCCTGTGCCTGGAAATGTGGGACTCTATGACAATTGTTATGCTGCTGCATAATGTCGTGGCAGCATACAAGCTCCACGTTGGTCTTACAATTTAAATTTGCATGTCAATAGCACGATAAGTTACGGATTGTATCCGTGCGCAAATAATATAAATTGAGTAGAGCAGACGTTTACGGTTAACTTCTACTTTTCTGTCACTGAAAGTGGAGGAGTTCGCGACTTTGGCTGGGCTTATCTTTCATAATGGTGCATACTGAATCGCAAGGCTTTATCGGAAGTCGGAATTATCATGAAACGGTAGTGCTACCCAGTGATGACCTCTTCGTTCAAGTTCTTGAAAATATTGTTCATGGTGCGTAGTACCCTTAATTTGATCTAGCACCAAAAAGTACTGCAAAATTGTCGCAAAGAATTCCTGCGGAAATCGATCGAAGCAACAAACGGGAGTGAACGCCTAAGTTTTTCTACCAACAGTGTTAAGAAGCATTGTATTATAAGGTTGCGGATGTGACAGTCATGGAGTTGCTGTAATAACGACAATTATAGATGATAGGCAACCACCAAACAGGCACGTCAATACGTAGGGTACCGATCGGTTCCCAAGAGTCAAACTCTTCGGGTAACTTTTCCATTGGACGAGGATCTGAAAACTTTGCCTCACGGAGCGGTGGGCAAGCAGTCTTCTAATAAGGACGCGTTGTTTCCCACCCACATCCATCCGTGCAGGCGGTGCCGATAAGAGTGGCGAATTCGCCACCTAATCGCGGCTGTCTTACGTTCGTTCATCCGTTCAGTCGCAGGCGTTAAGCGCTGCTAAATGACGTATTGTGGATCTCGAGGGTCAAGTCTCGCGACTGACCTCGGATCTCGTTGATGTCCGAGCGAAGGCTCGTCAGGGTTATGAACGCCTGAAGACTCGCTTGGACTTCTTTGAAAGGATAATGCTGAGGGATCCGCGTTACTCTCGTGATGTCCCTCGCTCTCCAAGTCCTGTTTGTGGAGGGAGGAATCGGTCTGATAGCTTGTCGCCTTCACCGTCCCCCTCACCCGAACGACGCTTGACTCACAGTCGGCGTCACTATCGGTCTCCTTAGCCAGATGGGGATATGTGACCTCATTTGGGTCTACATACCGTTTCAGACGACCCACGTAAAATACGGGGTGCGTCTTCATATACGGGGGAAGGGTGAGCCTATAATTTAGGTCTCCAACCTCTTCTACCACCGCAAAGGGCCCAATGAAACGCGGCAACAACTTCGTAGTACCTCCAAGTAATACATAAATTGCATTTTAAGGTAGAGTAGCAGTACTTAATAGTACCTTTTCACCTACTCTAAAGCCTTCATTATTTCTGCGACCATTTTGGTCCGCATATTCCTTTTGCTTGTCCTGTGCGCTTGCCATCTAGTCGCGGACCTTTCGTGTGATGGCTTATCGCTTATCCAGAAAGCGTTAAGCCTCGCTCACGCTTTTAGCATCAAACTCGCCTATGACACCGCCGAGAGGGCGGTCATAAGGCGTAATTATATTGACCACTGCTAAATTGGCAGGGTCGCTAGGGCAAGTTTCTATCTTTGAGATGATGCACTCATGGGTCATCGTCAATATTGACGAAACTTTGTCCCACTTTCGCATTGAGCACAGTGAGGGGCCCTCCCCCACTAAGACTCGGGCTGCGCACAAACGAGACTGGCGTCCGAGGATGGCGCAGTCCGTTAATATAAAACGGTGTCTCACTCGTACTGGCGCGGACACTGTTATTTGTAGCGAACTCCACAAAGAGCAATTGCTTGCTTCACTCTTTGGGAGTTGCTATAGTGCACAAGACATCCGCCACGACCCGATTGGCACGTTTGGTTTGGCCATCGACCTGGGGGTGATCTACGGTCGACATGTGGAGCTTGCTACCTAGCAGCTCGAACATATGTCGCCAAAACCAGACGTAAAACTTGTTTTTCGGTCCGATGCAATGGACTCGGGCATCCCGTGTAGTCGGTAAACATGAGCCAGGAACAAGAGAGCCGACTCCTTTCCTGTGATCGATGTTTTACATGGTGCTAAATGCACCATTTTGCTCAGTCTGTCTACAAAGACGACCAGCCCAGTCCTATTCTTTTGATCGGGCGGCTGCCAAACATGAAGTCCAGACTTTCTGATTTCCAACAGTTGGTTGGAATCGGTAGCGGCTTCAGTGGCGCACTGCTGGACGGTGCAGGCTTAATGCGCTGACGCTGTTCGCAAGAGCGAATATAGTTGGCCACCCATCTATATAGAAGTGACCAACAAAATTCCTCAGACACTCGTATGAATGCTTTTCACTGCCCAGATGCCCACTATATGGCGCATCATGGAGCTCGTGAAGGATCATCAGCTTGAGATCTGTGTCATGAGGCACATAGATTCTCAAGGCATCGCAAGGTGACAGCTGATGCCATAACAGGCCATCGCTGTAGCTAAAGCGATTTAGTTTAGCTTTCAGGTGCGACGGAAGGGAACCCTCTCGTCCACCGAAGTGATTTAACACCAAGCGATAGTGATCGTCCTGACTGTAGCTCTCTTTTATCCTAGAGGCCAATGAGCTCGTCACGTGGTATGCCTTCATGGCTGCCAACGTTGACGGCTGAAATTGTGCTTTCGCATTAGACGCTCTTTCCTGGTGTCTAACCTCGAAGTCTGGTCTGCGCGATAAGCGTCAGCCAAGACATTCGACTTACCCGGCTTATATTCAACTTTGAAATTAAAATTCAGAGAGAAATGTGAGCCATCTTGCCATTCTAGGTGGGAGGTGCGGTGAGTTTATTGCGGTCCGCAGTGATGCGTGATCCGTATAAACCACAAATGGTTCGGTGCCTTGTAGGTGCACACGAAACTTGATAAGAGCATACTTTATTGAAAGTAGCTCTTTGTCATGCTCGGGTAATTCGGTTCTGCGGCTTTTAAAAGCCGGGACTGATAAGAGGTGACGCGGTCAACGCCGTCGTCATCCTTCTGCATGAGCGCGCTGCCGTTGCAAAATTACTTGCATCGCAGATGACGCTATAGGGCTTATCCGCGTCTTGCAATGCCAAGACCGGTGCCTCTACAAGAGACTGCTTCACTGATGGGAACGCATCTACTTGTTCTTTTAACCAAACCCATTGTTTGTCCTTTTTAAGGAGATCAGATAATGGTTTCGTTTGCTGAGCATAATTCTTGTTATACTTATGCTAGTAATTAGCGAGCCCCTAGGAATTGGCGCAAATCCTTCACATGCCATGGGATTGGCCATTCCTTTACTGATTTTACCTTGTCTGGGTCTGCTCGTACACCATGTGTACCAACGATGCAGCCCAGTACAGGTATCTCAGGGACCCCTATGACACACTTTTGCAAGTTGAAGTACAATTGGGCGTCCTACAAAGTCTGCAACACAGCGTCTAAATGACGCTTGTGCGACTCTATTGCGCTCAGCCCGTCCTCGGCCCTACTATGCACGAATACATCGTCAAAGTAATG
>NC_090624.1:381841-411213 GCF_004359215.1 Bremia lactucae | reverse complement strand
CGTTGCACTCCTGGCTAACGCACCCCTTCCAACCGCACCAGGCTCTTGGCACTGTGCCGGTTTATGCGACGCATGACTTCTTGTCAGCTCGCCGTCTACTGCCACAGGCTCTCGGCTCTGTGCAGGACATTCGGACGCATGACTACTTGTCATCGTCCTATTCACTACCTCAGTCTCCACGAGCTGGGTAGGAATTGGTGACGTTTGACATCCCGTCAACGCACCCTCAACTGTGTTCGACACGACATCAGTTGCATAGGCCTCTCGCAGGAGCACATCCTTTCCGGTGTCCTGCGTAGAGTTCGCAACTGTGCGTGTACGCCAGTCTATCCATGGTTGGTACTTTGCCAACCATGGCATGCCTAGGATGAGGTCATACGGACTCTCCATTCCTAGCACTGTGAACTTCTCTTTACAAGAGAAGTCACTAAAGCTGAAGGCGAGTTCTACCTGAACTCCCTCAGACTTAACGAGCGCACCGTTCGCTAAACGAACGGTCGCCTCTTCTCGCTTCCCATCCTGGCAAAGCGACTCAAGAATCGCCGGTCTCTTTCTTAGAGCCGCGAGTTTCACAAAATTTTGTGATGCACCCGAATCCACTAGGAGGGTCATCACCTGGTCATAGCCTCGTACTTGAGCTCTATAGACCAGCAGGGTTGAGGACCGAAATTTCGAGACCTCAGGGACTATGCTACCCATTTCTTCGACATCTCTGAACTTAGGAGTAGCTTCAGAGTCCGCTTCAGTAGGGCATCCCGCTTCTACTGCGCTCCTGCTTTTCCCGACCTCTCAGTGGTCGATGCAGAACCCATGCGTCTCGCACGCTGGTTCGTGCCATCGCCCTTTAGGAAAGGAGTCCTCTTGCTGGGCATCGTTGCCCCAGCAGGAACCCTGGCATAGCAGCGAGCCATTGTATGGCCGCGCTTGCCGTTGTATGGCCGCGCTTGCCACATTTATAACAGACAACTTCTGCATTGCCCAACTCCATGGAAGCGGCATCTGACCTCTCGGCCGACGGCTTATACCAAACGGTCGCCGAGGCACTGTTGTAGGATTGCTCCTCCAATGGCAATTTGAATTGCCTCTTCCATCGTCGACGGCACTTTTCTGAGAAGGGCCTGTCGCGATGGACCATGCCGTCGTTCGTTCATTAACGTGGACACCTAAATGTACCCCGGAATCGGACCTACGGTAGTGGACGCCGACAACGAGCGCATCTCTTGCACATACTCTTGCAAGATCGCTTCACCTGTCGCGATCCAAAAGAAGCGCGCCTGAAGCAACACTTCGTTGTTCGGCGGCTAGTACATGGCGCGAACCTTTTCCTTAAAGATCGTCCATGTGGGGAATGCCTTTCTGTCCGCCATAAGCGCCGAGTAAGCCCACTCTGAGGCTTACCGCGCAGATGCGACATGACGTACAACACCATCCGGTTGTCGTCCTCGATGAGCTGCGCGACACCGCATTCCTCCACGGCTAACAGCTAGTGGACAATCGTGTGCGCTGCAGTTCAATCGAACTTGGGCGGGTCCATCTTAATGGGCCTCGGCTGATGCGGCCGGGCAGAGAGCATCTCAACAGTCCTGCTGAGAGCCTCACTACGAGCCTGCTAATGCCTCAGCTCATCCTGAGTCTGAGTGACGGGTTTCCGCCGCCCGAGCAGAAATGTCTCAAACTGCTCTAACTAAGCAACATGTTGCTCAGGAGGATTACCCAAGAGCCTGGCCAAGGCTTGTTCCCCAAGTCCCTGCGCCATATGCCCTGCCACCTCTTGATGATGTTTGGAGAGGTGGGGGAAAGGAGCCCAATCAATATTGAGTCTCATCTTTACGTACACTCGCAGAGATGCGAGTCGTCTGAAGGATTAGAAGTGCTATCAAGGATAGGCGGGCACGTCGTAATGCGGCCACGCTTTTCTTAGACACACACACTAGCACAGCGAGGAAGCGGTTAAACCAGCTTCTCTTGCGTGCAGTGAGGTAGTTGTGTTTGGCGCCTTAGTGACCTACCCAACGCACTAAGTGCTCTACTAAAGTGTCGTCACGGGAGCGGTAATCCGGCTCCTCGTGCACTTACTAAGTGAAATAAAGTTTTAAGACTCATTTATGTCAAATCGCATTAAATATGAATACCTATTTTTACCAATCAAAAATGTCATCTATTTAGGTAACACTAATATGTATTGCGAGCGTATCTTTCTAGATACCTCGCGTAACGGATGACGCTAGCCGTCATCCCTCTTAATGTAAATGCACCCATGTGCATCACACACACAAGGGCTGGTCACAAATGTGAGCCACACCCGAGTGGTGAGTCTATAATAATAAACCATCCCCTTAAGTACACCAAGTGTTCTTAACGTCGACTGTGTAACATTAGGGCAACTTTAGCCTATTGCACCGTTGAACGGACTACGAAGTGCTACAGGTGTAACGGGGCACCTTTCACTTGTACTGATCAGTACTAGTTAACCTTTCACATATTACAGTGTAGGTAGGGTGCGTTGAAACTTCACGTACACATGAGTACAGATGAAGGTTTTTAGACTTACATCAATTAATCAATAGAGCTAATGTGTTATTGCATCAATAATATCAAATTTGGTATTATTGGACCTATATAAGTCAAAATTAATGAAGATAGTAATTTGTACTTCTTTGCTTTTTCCTCTTACAGGAAATAATACCTATGCAACGGGACACCCGGTGCCACCCGGTGCAAACATGCTGGTCATTTGTTGTTTCAGTGAATTGCATGAGAGAAATTCGTCGTTTACGGACGTGTTGCACGAGAAACCGATGTCTGCCCCATTACAGAGTAGGGGGATCTGGCAACTTACTCTAAATAAAAAATGTTTGCCATTAGGCCTCAATTTAATAAGAAATTGCTTCATTTAAGCAACATTTGGTAGTAATTGCCTCAGAAAATTGCAATGGTTTTGTAAAAAAAATCAAAACAAATTGACGCAATCAAGAAAGTTTGCGATAGTGCCGCGTGACAAGAAAAAGTTATTAAAACATTATTTTTGCGACTAGCATTCTTGGAAGGGTTATTTCGGGATTTGCCTCACCTTCGCGAGATACACGACCGCAATTGTAGCTATGACAAATATCGCCCTCTATGCATAGAGTATTGCTTGCAGCAGCCGAGCATGTTAGAATGTTTTATGAAAAAAAAAGAAAAAAACGCTTACTACCTCCGAGACTCCAACGTTGAAGTTGCATTAGCAAAAGTGGAACGAGTGTTTTTTTTTGCATGGTCCCGGTCTTGTCGCCAGTTGCCGAGAGATGTATAAGAATGCAATGTTATGACTAAAATCCGCGGTTTCGTGCAAATCCGCCGAACGCTAGAAAGGGCCGCGCCTTTGCATGGAAGATTTGAGCAAAACGCGCTTACCAAGTCTGAAAATCTGTCTTTTTGGCATCGCTGTGTGGATGGGCATCTACTTTCAGCTCAAAATTGAGCTGTGGCAATCCTCTTGGAACTTTCCGTTACTTTTGTCGGGCAAAGATGGGTAAAACCCCACTTTTACATGAAAATTACCGTGCAAATTTATTTACATCTGTTTTCTTCGAATCATCGCAACATGAACGGCCTATGCAATCGATGTTGTGTCCGTAAAACAAGTCATACTTATCGTATCTCACTATGAATCGTAATTGAATTTGTCGGTGGCTAGCATTGATGGCGGTGCCAGTGGTCCTGTGGGATCCACGACCGCACATTTGTTGTCGCTGCCTGTAGTCTTGCAAGTTCGGACTCATCTCAAGCCCTAAACCGATACTGACAATGATTCGTTGAAACAACTAGCTCGTGGGATCCCTTTCGAGGTACGAATAACCCGAAAATAAAAGTATGCAACTCGGGCGTCCACTCCCCTTTAGTGCACGCTCGAAACTAGAGAAAATAGTCGTCTGGTGGCACGAATGAACGTCTCAAGTGACGCTGGCGACGTCTAACGTAGCTACTAAATCACAAAGTTACACACTTTGCCCGTCATGGTAGCCTGATCGTATCGTCATGTCGTGCCGCTCTGGCCTCTAGCGTACCCAGATAGAATGATGGTCATCCCAAACCGTGGATGCCGTTTGCTTTTTTATCAACAAGACACGTGAAGTAACATAAACACTAAAACCGATAAGACGCTCGTTTTGATTGCCTAGACGATTTTACTTGCATGGGAATTTGCACACATCGCTATTTGCGTCCGCGTACATAGCCGCTGTACTTGTCCAGGTGGTCACAATCCGTCTCGCGCAATTACACCGGGACCGACTTGGTGCTTGTAGTAAAGTCGACCACTCTTCTTTCTTTGTGCTTGATTGCGACCGCCCTCCCTCCATCTTTGTCATGGCGTCTCCGAACGTTACGCCGTACTCGGCACTCGATACGCTCGAATCCGGTGGCAAACTCGACCCAGCGTACCACCACCAGAGCAGTACCCCCTGTATCCTTAGTTGGCGTAACCTCAGTTACACGGTGAAAACGGCAAATGGTCGAAAAACAATTTTACAACATGTCAGTGGACGGTGCGCGCCCGGCGAACTCACGGCGATCATGGGGCCGTCGGGCTCGGGTAAAACGACGCTAATGGACCTCTTGGCAGACCGCATCAGCTCGGGCGACGTCACGGGCGCGATTGAGCTCAATGGCGCGGCACGTGTACCCAAGTCGTTCCGAGCGGTTACGAGTTACGTGGCACAGGAAGACGCGCTATTGGGGTCGTTTACCGTGCAGGAGACCATGTGCATGGCCGCGAAACTTAGTCTACCATGCAGTGTGACATCCACGCAAATTGTTACGCGGGTCAACGACGTCATTGAGGCCATGGGGCTCGCTACATGCCGCCATACGTTAGTGGGCGACATGTTTCGCAAAGGTCTCTCTGGGGGCCAGAAACGTCGCTTGAGTATCGCAATGGAGTTACTCGCGAACCCAAGCATTTTGATTCTTGACGAACCTACGAGTGGCCTAGATTCGTGTGCGACACACAATGTTATGAAATTGCTTGAAAAGCTTTGTACCCAAGGCAAAACAATCGTATGCACGATCCACCAACCGTCGTCGCTCGTGTACAATTTCTTTACCAACGTCATTGTGCTAAGTGCGGGGAGCACTGTGTATTGTGGGCCGCGGTCTCAAATGATGGCGCATTTTGCGTCAGTGGGACACGATTGCCCTCCGTACGTGAACCCTGCCGAGTTCTTTTTGAGTCTCGTGAATACGGACTTTGAAGACCATGCAGACGTGTCAACACTTGTACACCTGTACAACGAGAGTGACATATACAAAGGACTTGAAACGCGCTTAATGAATGAATGCAAAACGTTGCCGCATGTGTCAGACATGGAAACAACGCTACCACCGTCTGCCATGCGGCAATTTCGAGTGCTTTTGTACCGCAATATGCTCAACAATATTCGCAATCCAGGCATCTATTGGATTCGGCTCTTGATGTACTTTTGTCTGAGCTTCATGGTTGGTACAATGTACCTTAGTACCAACAACAACCTGACCGAAGAAGACCTGGTTCCCCTTCTCTTTTACGTCCAAGCCTTTTTGGTGTTTATGTCCGTTGCAGTTCTTCCTTTTTTTATCGAACAACGCGCAGTCTTTGCGCGGGAACGTGCCAACAGCTCGTTGAGTGTCTTGAGCTACGTCGGTGCCAATTTTGTCGCTACGTTGCCAGGCATTTTTCTCCTTGCGGCCATTTCGACGGCGCTAGTGGTTTTGCTTGCCGATTTAAACGCATTGGGGTACTTTTTACTCAATTTGTTTCTCTCTTTAGTCGTGGCCGAATCCATGATGCACGTAATTGGGGCGACAGTTCCGCACTATATTATTGGTATTGCATTAGGTGCGGGGATTTTTGGAATGTTTATGCTATGTGAAGGGTTTATGGTCCCGCGAGAGTCGATCCCAACGTATTGGATCTGGGGCTATTACCTTGCGTTTCATTCGTACTCGTTCGAGTCGTTTGTATTTAAACAATTTGAACACGAGACGTCTAGTGTGGCGCGAAATGTGCTGACAAAGTATGGCATGGAAAATGTCCATGTTGAACGGAATATGTTGCTATTGATTGGGTACGTGTTTGCCTTCCAGACAATGTTTGCTCTAATTCTGTGGAAATTTCACACGGGCCGTCGTTGAGGAAAAAACGTGGTTGTTATAGTCGTGTAATGCGTATTTAGTAAGGATGGCACGGATTGGTTTAAATATCTTTTTTATATAATTCATGAGTGTTAGTCAAGAGTCATAGGTCGATTTTTAGTGTGGTGCAATCATTTCCATAAGAGCTTTTAGTGCCTATTTCTTGTAGCTACACTTTCCTGTTTCTTTGACTAGTCTTTGCCAATACCTGACGATAGCATGACCCTTTATTTTTTGCATCATTTCCATTGTTGCTGGGGATGGTTACTCATAAAAAAAGATTTGCTGGGACGGCTTTACGGGGTGATTCCTCCTACACAAAGTTGGAACAAGGAAATCTCACCGCCGACAAGTATCAAACTGCCTTTAAATGAACGCAGAGAGTGCCTTCAACGCCGCAACGTACACGACCTGGTCGACTGTAAACGAACTTCACAACGTATCCTCTTGCGAACTGGTTACGCGTTTTCAAATCTCGTCGAATTTGCTTTGTAATGACTCCAGTATGGGCAATCGATTCGCTCGAAACGGTTGAAAGTTCCTCAGAAGCAAAGAATCGAATCAATACGCTCGCTAGAGTTTGCACTTCACCAATTGCCTTTGGCGACGCCAAGAATAGCCAATTGCTTAAGCTGGACTGCATCATCACTAGGCACTTTCGTAGTCTCACTCTATATCGTGTGTGCATCAATGGGAGAGTTTTGATCCTGTGGTCGAGAAGTTCACGCTGTTAATGGCAGTGAGCAAATTCTGAATCAATTAGCACAATGAAAGACTGTAAAATTGAAAATAAAAGTATAGAGAAAGCGTAAACTATTCTAGTAAGATCTTCCGCGAACATTCTTCCTTAAATGATCGCTTCCCTAATGTCGCCGTAACTTGTGGTTGTCGCTTACGACGTTGTCCGCTGTTTTCGTCCGCAACATCCCACGGAGTTTAGCCCAAATTCGAGAAAACCAGCCACGAATCCTAGTGAAAAAGGTGTGAAGAGGCGATGCTGGTTTAGGACGCATACTGGCAATATGGGCGTCTGCTGTTTTTAAAGTCGTACTTGCAACGTGGTCGTTTGTAGATGCCCCATCTACAGGCTTCTCAAACGATTGCGGCGACATAGAATTTGTAGTTCGAATAGGTTTCGCCGCCTTTGTCGACGTCTTTTGAAGATTTTGCATGGCTTGAATTTTCGTGACCACACCATTCGTAGGAGGTCCTTTTTTAAGCGCCGCTTGAATGTTTTGATGTAGCTTTTCTTTTCCATAAATAATCGCCATTTGCTGGATAAAAGTTTGTTCTTTGGGATGGCGCTTGGAATACTGTTCTGCATAGAAAATAGCACTAGACAAAAGTGCATCATCGAAAGGGTTTTCCACTGCCTTGTCAAGGTGGAGAAAGTGAAACATTTCTGCGATCGGGTAATTCAATCCATCATTTAGGATCTTGGCTGTAGGTTGATAGACGGAACCTTTCATAACCATGATTTCGTTTACCATTTTAGCGAGCTCGTCTTCGTATTCAAGTATTAGGGAGAGAGCCACATATAAATCAAATTCTTTTCCAACTGTCGCGCGCGAGTAGCTGATAAAAGCTTCGAGCAATGGGTTTTCAAACAACTCTTTTAAAGTCGTTGTCTCTTTATTGCCAAGAGAAAACGCATTGGCCGAGGATTCGACAACTAACGTACCGAAACTTTGATACAGTCCTTGCTCGAGCTCGCGTGCAGCTGTGGATCCTTTTCCTCCTTGAATATACAAATAAAGTTTTTTTAATCCCAGTTTAGCTTTTAATTTCCCAGCCAGGTGCGACACCAAATCTTCATGGGATGTCTTTGATGTCGATGATGACACCGACTTGAGCTTTTTCATAACATATTTGAGTTTGGGGAGTTCCGTGGGCTCAAGTTTTTTATCAAAACGTTCAACAAGCTTCACGATCTTCCTTTCGATTTTTGATTTTGAAGCTTGCGCGATTTCCTCTTTCGATTTAAATAACCCAAAAAGTCGTTCTTCGTCTCCAGACTTGATTAACGCGATGGGTGTCGTATTCATTCGTGTGACTTTGTCATTTCGTGCACTGACATTGGCTCTCGGAAGCACGTCCTGTTTAGCCATTAGCGAAGTAGCAGCTCTGGCTACGTGGAATGCTACAAGGATCGTTAGCATCGAAAACATAGGACTTACGGCACCGCTGCTTCCTGGAATGTGGGAACAAAACAAATGACGAGGTTACCCGAGGGTTATGTGAAAGACATCGTAGGGGTTCAAATCTCAGATCAGATTCCCAACCCAGATTCATGATTTTTAAAAAAAAAGAAATCAATCTTTCCGTACGTGAGATGTAACGAGGCACTACTGACTTGTACTGCTTCAGTACAAGTCCACATCGCACTGCCTCAGTGCGAGGGGTGCCTAAACGTCACTTCACCAATACTAGTACGTGCAGAGGAAGACTCTCTTTAAACCACTTGCTTTAAATAGGGTTAATTAAACACTGTATTTAATATACTTAAGTTTTTCTATTTTTATCTTTTTAATACTAACTAAATCGTCCTCGTTTATATGACGGAGCTGAGAAGGTAAACTATTCCAAACATGTAATAAAGTCTTATTTGTCTCTCTTTGCGCGTCAAGCGCTGACTGGACCGCGATGAAAGGAGATATAATGGTCTATATCTACCAATGGATAAGCATGTAGAATATTAACATGTAAAGTAATATTCTCCAAATAATATCTACCTTTAGATAATATATTAATTAACAACCTTGGATTGTTAATCTCATGTAACGTTACACCTCGCTACATCTTCCTTAAACGACAATCACTCTGACTGTCATTGGTTAGCGTGCTTACTATAAGACCAGTAAATTTAAAGCGATGTTGATTGGTCAGAACCATCATTTTGATTCTATCGCATGGTTAACAAGTCCATGCGGTATACGAGTAAGTGCGGCGCCTTCGGCTGCGGTTCATGCAGCCGCGGGTGATGCATTATTGTCTCTTGCGGCATACTTTCCGTCTGTCGTAGTGTCATCTTTTCGCAACTATAATTGCGGGTGCACTTGACGATACACCACGTAAAAAAAAATGCGACACCTCTTTGGAGGTCGACTACGAATGCGAGTCGAACGAAATGGCCGACTCGGGGAGGACAGAACAGTCGCCTGATCATCGTCAGGCGGCTAACTATGAGCCTTTGAATGAGTAAATGTTCATTGCTTCTTGGCGCATATATATTTTATATCAAACTGAAGACATCCGGGAATTTAGTGTATTGCGGTTCAGATGGTTAAGAGGTGCGTTGATAAGCTGGATCGAATCCCGTCGTGCCCGTGTAAAAAATCTGGAAATTGATAATATAAATTTCCAAGGAAGAGTTGTGTCGAGAAAGGGTGCCGCCAATTTTTTAGAGTCACTTGCCCGCGTTAGAATTTTGAATAGACGGTCGTCGCCATGGCCCGCAAGGGTGGCGGGTGGCCAGATCCCGATTCCGACGTGGATAGTGCAATTAACGATCGTGCAGGTCGCCCTAGAAAGCGTCAAGACCACGTTTACGACGTCGAGGGAAAAAGAGGCCTTCAGCTCTCAAGTGCAAAGCTGTATACAGATCGCACTTCTCACTTGTACTACAGAGGAAATCATCACGGTTGAGAACCTTGTGGTCCATCGAAGAGGCACCGGTTCCGATCTGCCCACAGGAAGTGGAGTGTCACCTTTCGAAATGAGTGCCAGACGTCGTAAAGCACCACTACGCTGTCTCTCCACTCTTCTCTCACTCTTGGTTTCGTCGCCATCACAATATTCATCAAAGTCGCACGCGACTGGAAAAAGGAGTCACTAATCGACTTACATGCTCCCATAGCTGCACGGCAAGCGCACAGTCGAAGAACACGTGTTGCTCAGTCTCAATCGCAATGCATCCAGCACGTGCGCAGTTGCGAATGCGTGGGTAAGACGCTTCCAGGAACCAAAATCGCGAGCGCACTGGAAAAATTCGAAACGCGAGGCGGAAGTGTAGGTCTTCAAACACAGGGAGGATCTTTCGCAGATGCTTTCAAAAATTCACATACGACTTGATCTGCTTTGCATCTGCACGCTGGGAGTGCAAGGTCATCGGATGTGGTTTCGTCGGTGTTATCGGCTGCCAGACCACAAATAGCAGCGCTGACCGCGGAATTGCAGGGACTAAACACACCTTCGTATCAGTGTAGCAGCCCACGTGGGGAAGCGATCGTCGCGTGCTGAATGGGGACTGCATAATGAGCTTTCTCGCGCCGAGCCGCACAACAATCTGTGGGGAATCCTTGTATAGCACTCTCAGCCATTGTGTCTGGCGGCCGGGCGTCACAGACGTGATTGTAAAGTCAGTATAACGCTGGACGAAGACTTGCTGGGAAAGCTAAGTATTCCCTTTTTCGCATAAAGTCGACTATCCAAATATTCTCGACACGTGCAGTCTGAAACTCCGGTGCGGTTCGACAGCCATCCCGATACAGCGACGATGTGCTGCAACGGTGTTGGTTCTTGGAGTCTGCTCTTAGTGAAGTGCAGCGTCTTAGTGAAACCAGATTGGCTACCGAAGACCATACCATGCGCGCAACTCCATAGGCAGATCTTCCCTCGTGACTTCCCAGCGTATCTTATACCACAACATCCATGTCGTTTTCCACCTGGATGAAGTTAATCTTCACTTGATCAGGTCACCGTGACGGAGCGGAATAATAATTGATAAAAAGTCGAGGGCGGAGCTGTAACCCGTGTGAAGAAGAACCAGCTTCAGCAGCTCGCAGCTCGCTGTCGTCCTGTTCAGCGTCTCTTCTTCACGGGCAGCACTAATAAATTGTAAAAGCAGCTGGAGAAGCTGGCGTTTGAGGTGGGCCGCCAAGCTTGGCATCCCCAGACCACCGTCACTTCGTCTCTGGAAAAGGAAGTCAACCGGAATTAGCTGAATATGCGACGCATCTCGTTCGTGTTTCCGACTCAGCACAAAGCGGTTTAGCATCGACTGCCACCTCTGTACGACTCTCGGTGGGACGGACACATGTTGTGAATAGTGCCACAATCGGGAAAGCACCATCGTCTGTGCGACTAAACGCCAACCACGAAGTATGCGTGCGCGTCGATACCACAATTGGAAGCCTTCATAAAAACGCTGGTCAAGCCATTCAAGAAGAGTCTTGTCCACGTGCCGTTGACCGAACTGAATACCGAGATACTTGACTGTCTCCGACCGATCAAGCACTTGGATGTCTGGAAACGAAGGGAAGGTCTTGCTTCGATTGAGTGCAAGAAGAACGGACTTGGTCAGATTAAGCTGGGCTCCAGAGCCACGACAGTATTCCGCCAAAAGATAAAGCTGTCCTTGTATATTCACAAGCAAATTGCCGAAAAGGGTCGAGTCATCCGCAAAGAACATGCTGGTGGCCGTTTGGTCTGCATTTAAGCATACGCTAAACTTCTCGTGGGTGCGAAGCAAGTTGCCTAGTGGCTCAATCGTCAGAACAAAGAGAAGCGCAGACAATGGGTCTCCTTGTTTTACTCCTCGTGTTGGATGCAATGCAGGCTGTATGTTTTGGTTGATAAGCAGGTGCGCTTGCGGATTTATGTACAACAGCCTGACCCATCGGATGAATGAAGCACCGAATCCCATCCGATCAGCACCCGAAACATGTAATCCCAATGACTCGATCAAATGCTTTCTGGAAGTCTAAGAATAGCGCATGCTTCTCCATCGCGAGCCGTTACCAGGTCTTGCAGGTCAGCGAGAAATCTGACATGGTGGTGAATCTACCGACCTTTGACAAACCCTTTCTGATTAGCGTGAATCAGATCCAAAATGACTAGCTGAAGTCTGTATGTCAGAGCCTTAAACAAAACTTTGACGTCAACTTGGATAAGTGCGATAGGTCGGTAGTTGCCTGGCTCAGCGGGGGATCCCTTTTTGTGGAGAAGTACGACGGCAGATTTCTTTTGTGATGCTAGCAGCTTACCGCGTTGAAGTCGGTCATTAAATACAACGCTTAAGCATGCACCAAATATGTCAGGAGCGACTTGGTAGAAAGCAGCGGCCAAGCCGTCCATGCCAGGTGCTGATGTCGACTTCGTGTGTCGAATTGCGCTTGCCAAGTCAGCAGACGTGACTGGAGCGTCCAAGAGGTGCGATCGACGTCTGACAAGACGCTAACAATCGAGTCGAGAATCTTTTGCTGAATGAAGACGTCAGTTGAAGAAGCTCTCCCCCCTGAACTTTTAGGTCTCCCAATTCTGTCCTTCAATGCTCCATAAAGCGAAGAGAGATATCGTGTGGATTTGACAACACACTTTTATTCGGTGTGACAACTTCCTCGATTGAGACGTGTCTCAAGCTCGTATCCAGCGGGTGGAAAAAGTGCTTGGTCGATTTTTCGGAGTTGGTAACCTGAAAGTCGAAAGCAGTATATTGGTTGTACTGACTCGTCCTCAAGACGACCTCTTTGTAGCTTCTCATGGCTTCATCGAAATGCTCACGATTTCGATTGTCCGAGAAATTGCGGTACCGAGCAGAAGCTTGGTCAAGTTGAATTTGAGCTTTTGGACCGCATGTGCGTCTTGTTGCCGAAGCTTCTCCTGAACGGCCTGAGGCTGACTTTCAATTTCCCCAAACTTTTCCTGGTTTAGAAGCGGCGCGCAATTTGTATAAGACCAACTCGGCTTCTTTTTCGATCGCTGTTACTTCGACTGGGTACTCCAGTAGATATCGAGGAAACTTCCAGTAGCCTCGGCCATGAAGTTGCTCACCAGACCGAAAACACACACTATGTGCAAGGTGGTCGCCAGCATGCTTTGGCAAGAAATACCTCGAGTCACCGGAGACGTGTGTGTAAAGTGACTTCGACATTAAAAACATAGTCTAGCCGATTTTTTCGAGGGAGTGGGCCTGTGAATACTCGTTTGCTGTCATAGTGAATCGGCCATGCATCAACTACTCCCAGCTTTGCCAGCCACTCGAGACAGCTGAACCTACTTGAGTCATAGCGCAGGTCGTGGGAGCAACAGTCAAGTCGAGGATTTAAAGGAGTGTTTAAGTCGCCTAAAACCAAGTGTTTTGCATGATCTTCAAACGCCTCAGTTCTAGGCTTAAGAAGCACTGTTGCTTTTCTTGCATGTCAACGGGTGCATAAACGTTGTGAATGTAGATGGGAGTTCGCTCGACAATGACTTTAACGACAAGGTAGCGACCAGCGATCGATAAGTCAGGGATATCGACAGCCGTCTCGAAACCGGGAAAGTCTGGTCGGAGCACTGTGAGCACTCCATTGTTTCTTTCTCGGGTGGGTCGATGAAGCAGAAAGTTTGGATCGTTCACAAAGACCTTGTGCTAAAGGTCGATTCTAGATGAAAAAATGAAGTTCGACAGATGCGTATTGTCGCCGAACTTCGTTTCTTGGACACATGATACTGAGTACTTGGAGAGCATGCTCTCAATAAATAGGTGGCCGTTTCTTTTAATCCCGTTCGTGTTAACGGTAAGAGCACTGACGTTGGTCCATGTTTACCGAGTCGAGAATGGTTTAGTAATGACGGGTTAAACCCCCCTGCTACCATCACTACTTCACCATTGTGAAACTGGAGCTGGAGCACTGAAGAGTCTTCCAGGTAGAAGCCATCGAGCTTGCGAAGTTCTTCAAGGTCATCCAACAGATAACCCTGCCATTGTACTTCGCTCCATTGCTGTATGCAGAACGATCCGAGGTCTGCTCACAAGATACGCAGGAGTGTGTTTGGATGAAGAAGTCGCGTGTGGTGCGCCGGAATCCATTCGACCGGCTGTCCTGTGATATACTGAATCCAGTGGTCGTTGGTGAAAAGGGTCGGTGCAATCGACATAAGTGCGATCTCGCAAAAAAACTAAGGCCTTGGTGGCTGGAGATAGCTCCTGGATCGAGTCCGACGACGTTCACCACTTTGCACACGTTTTAAATATATCCTTGCGCTTCGACGGGACTGCCATACCCATAAACCTTGTCCATTTCGTGCTTAATGTTATGACTTCAGCCGGTTGCGATGCACATAGAACGCGATTAATCACATGCAGCTGTGCGATCTCGGTAATTTTGTCTCCACTATCAACCATCTCTAACGCAACCGCGCTGCTAAAGGCTAGAGGGCACTCCACCGCTTTTTATAATGTGGTCGGGATTCGTTACGTTTTCGAGAAGCTTGCACACACCGTCGACCTTCTTGTCTGCTTTCACCAGACAGTCTGGGAGTGTGTTGAGAAGTGCGGTGTTCTCGTCATCTAGCATCGACTCGGCCACTTCCATTATAGTCGACGCTTTTGATGCTTTCTTAATCTTGGTGTGGTGCTTTTTGATGAAGAAAGCAGACTCGGAAAAGGCTTACACCTCGTCCGGGTGCTTCACGTCAATAGGAACCACTTGGTAGCGAACACCGTATTTCTTGTCAGTAGTCACGTTCTTTGGCGTAAACCTTACCTCCGTCGTTTGGAGTAGTTGGTCGTGGCTATGCCATTCAGAGGAAGCGTCTCTTCCTTCACTGTCATGTTGGAGAAGTCGAAACCGTTGCGTGCGCGCTTTTTCTTGCTTAACACGGTCGTGAAGCCGTCATCCAGACCATTAGTGAGGACGAGACGTTTCTATACATTCTTCAAGCTACTGGGCGGAGTAATCCTTTCATTAGAGCCGCTGTAAGTCAAAATAGACAACGCCTCAGCGGTGTTTAGAGGCTTGGTACTATCAGTGACAGCGAGTTGCTGTCCATGCTGAGCCCCACGCTGAAGCTGACCTTCCTTTTGTTTGAATTGCTCAACTGCTCGCTGCAGTGAGGTTGAGCTCAAGGCTATTTTCAGCTGCGCATCTGCATCCGCGGCTTGTGCGTTATTCGTTCATTGCGGTCGTTGAGGCTGCCTAGTCTTAGGAAGGCCAGTCTTAGGAACAACATTTGGCGGAGGAAAAATGTCTGCAGGTGCATCAGGATCAATTACATGGTGGGAGCGATAGCCGGATGGTAAACGCTCAGACTGGAACGGAGCGTTCTTGCCATGTGCAGGGTGCAGCTTATTGTTGAAGCACACTTGACCGCAAACAGATCCATTTACCATCAGCGCGCTTGGACACGAGGATGACCGAAAATACACTCGGCGGACGTAATACCAGTCGCCAGATTCACTTCGCGGAACGTGTCATACACCGGTTTGCATCCAATGAGGAACAAGCGGTGCAAGATAACGTCGGTTTCCGTGTCCGAGTACGTTGGAGATGTCGATAAAGTACCGTCCGCTGAGAATGTCAAATTCCTTGAAAGTGTAGACACCATCAATTATATTTACTTTCGTGCGCTCCAAGCGCAGACACGCGTCCCTCGAGTTGACCTTTAAGCGAGGAATTCCGCCTGGGAGCTTGGAGATCTGACCGATCTCAATTTGCTTGTAAAGTTCTTCTAGGTGTTTATTGCCGTGGCTTTTGCCAGAATGCAATGCCATGATTATCATCAGTGGTGTCTTCGCAGGCTCCGGCCAGTGTCAATTATCATGTCAAATTTGAGCGCGGAAGCATATAAGGACGTGCGTGCTCCATACAAGACGTGATAAACGACCAGTCTCCTCCCGCGGCATATTGACGCTCGATTGCTTCAATGTCGCAGGCGAGAGGTTTGGGAGCTTCGACACGACGGCGAGCAGCGTCAGCTTGAGCAGAGTCGCGCCGTAACGTTTCCTGCTGCAGTAGCACGTCAGCCAACGTTGGACGTGAATCCAAGCGTGGAAGCGGAGCTGCAGCACGTGAAGGCGAAAGCTCCATGGATTCATCGGCAGGTGAAGCCACCTCAGCAGACGAGCCAGACACATTCCGATCAACGTTTGTATGCACCGTTGGTGTAGCACTCATAGTTACATCCATCGTACCCTCCATCCTAGAAAGCTCGGAAACCTTAGGAGAGGGAATCGCAGGCGGACGAGATGAAGATTCGACATGTTCAGCGCCATGAGCCCCGTCCGCTGAATTTCCAGTTCCTACCAAAATTTTGGAGGAAGATGGGCACTGTGAGACATCCGGCTGGATACTGGGCGCGAACCCAACATTGGAGCCAATTGCGACACGCGGCAGCTGCACATGCGAAAAAGAGGCGGCTTCTAACCTTTCCATAAGAAAAGACGGTAAAGCAGCTGGGAAGAGAGGGGAAAGGGTTCTTCTGGAATATTAGTTGTGGGGTTGCCGGCAAATTGAGAAGTTGTCTCATGGCTCAGTTGGTAGAGCGTCAGTCTCATAATCTGAAGGCCGCCAGTTCGATTCTGGCGAGCACTGCTTTAATAATTCTGAGCAGATGATTTACGACGAGATTGTCACGGCTTGATGTTGCCGGTTTATGCATGGCTTGTACTTTCTGAGCCACGGTAATCCTAGAATGACATTATTTTTATCATCTAAATCTAATTTCATGAAATCATCATCGTACAGTTGACCTTTTACTGTGTATTGAATATCAGCTACAAATTTTTGCTGTTCTGTTGCTACGCGAGTTGGGAGCCTTGGTATTAAATCAAGGCTACTTTTCCCTGGGCCCCGTCGAGTTCATGTTGTATGAACTTGGCTATGATTCAGTGTGAACAGTATGGCGCCAACGGCTGGCCCGCCTACGACCAAGCTCATGCGTTCCATACAAGGTTACTTGAATGAGTGAACCTTTCACGCGTTGCGTGATAGCCTTCTTAAGGGCCTGAAAGCTCGTGGGGTTGATTATAAGTTAAAATAAACCAATCATAGAATTAATAATGTCTGATTGCGTCAAATATTACCAACTTTAATACTATTGGAACTATTAAGTGAATATTAATAAAAGATAATAATTTTGTACTTCTATATTGATTTCCTCGCTTAGGAGATAATTTTTTTAAATTCCTCTTCAAGGATAGAATATTTATTTAACGTGACACACCCCGTTCGAACATTGAACGTCAAAAGTCCGTATTCCTCATGAGAAAAAGATTAAAAAAAACGTTTTTTAGGTTATTTTATGCCAACTCCACTCTTTCGTTTTCGCCAATAGTTTTTCAGCTCGCACCCCCGTTCACACTCGCCAGTCAATTCCTCACACCTCCATCTTTAGCTCTCATGGCGTCTCTCCGGAAGCTTGTGGCCTCTTCGGCCACGATCGCGCGGTCCACGAATCGCTCAATGGCTGCGCTAAGGCTCTTTGGTGAAAGTGAAGGCCTGGAGACCTATAGCTTTCGATAGACGGTGCATCGCCGTGTCTGCCGGAGCACTCCACGGAAATCGATGCAGCTGTGGATGGGCCGCGAACACTACTCCAATAGTGCCGATCCTCGTGCTGATTTGCCGGGCCTGCGGTAGTTGTGCCGTTTTTAATTCCGGGATGCGACCCTCGAGAAACCAGCGTAGTCCATCTTCACCCTGTTTTAATGTCACAATACGTGTGGCTGCTGCACCTTGTGACCGACCCTCGATGCAGCCGTTTCCCCGAAGGAGCCAGCAGAACGAATCGGTAAATGGCGACTCGTGAAGCAGCTGTATAGACGGAGCAGCTGTCATGTCCCCTCCAATGTTAATATCCGGTGAGGATAATAATATAGACGTTGCCCACCGTTGAAGTGTCTTTGCCGAATGTCGCCCAGGTTGGTTTGCCCGTACAGGAAGTCGGAAAACAAATTCCCTCGGTCCAGTCCGACGCACGTGCAAGTCGGCCAGAGAGCATGAGGCTATTCTGTTATACTTGCGGTGCTTCAGCGTGCCTCCATGCTCGTCCAGGACCCATGGATTATCGTTCCAATCGAAATGGCCCAAAAACTTGTGATCTCCGCAGGCCAAATATTGGTGTCATCTCCACGGGGCGGGTACGCCTGATAATACGAGAGGACCCAATCATCATCCTCCCACCAACTACTGACCCCCTGGAGCATCGCGCTACAATGCTCGGAGACCCGTGATCGGACTCCTACCAACTGAATAGCAGAAGGAGCCAACCATTCCCCTAGCGCTTGTAGGAGCGTGTATCCAGGTGAATGGTCCGTCTGACGGCGTGCACGCCCCGAATCTGGCGTCTTTGGAGTCACCCTGGTCGCTTGTAAAGTCGGTAGGTCCCGATATGCCCACGTGCGCCATGCTCCGAAATACCGATCCTCTTTTTGCGTTAGCCACACCACTGCATGCTTTAGTCTTTGTGTCTTGATCGCTACCGTAATGGAAACGAGTCCAACTCCACCTGCCTTCTTTGGCGTCACTAGAATACCCGGATTGACTTTGTGCCGACACCGCTCTGTCGATGTAGCGTGCGCCCAGAGAAATTGCTTGTAAAGGTTGGATAGCTCGACTTCGGCCCATCTTGGAAGATCAAATGCAATCGCCGTGAACAGAATCGACGGTAGAACGATAGAGTTCAAAATGAGTACCCGATTTTCCACGCTAGTAGCCACTTTAGTTGCGGTCAGGAGTCGCCGCTGGATCTTGCGAATACGCTGGGCCCAGTTTTTGTTAGTCAGCTCCCCGGTTCCCACTTCGTACCCAAGACACCTGGTCGTGTCTGCGGGAGATACAATGTCGATTCCGTGCCAAGTGGCCAAAGAAACCGCCGTGTTGAGGAAGATTACTTTACTCTTGGCCGATTGGACGTGTAGGCCAGAAAGTCGCCCAAACTGTCTGACGAGCCTGAGAGCGTGTGGTATCTGCTGTGCTTTTTCCAAAAACAGAGTAGAGTCGTCCACAAACGCTGAGAATAGATGTCGCCGCTGTTGCTGCCGAGGAACACGTAGCCCCATTAGCTGTCCATCCTGTCTTAGGGCAATACCAAGGACTTCCACTACTACCAAGAATAATAGGGGTGCCAGCGGACACCCTTGACGTATACCAGAGACTACCGGTATCGCCTTGGATTGTTGTCCATTCACCACAAAACGGGCTACCGTGCCTCGATGTAGACGCGTCACTAGGTCCACGAAACGTTCGTCAAAACCAAATCGACGTAAAGCCTCCGATAGAAACTCTCTGTCGACGGTGTCGTAAGCCTTTTTAAAATCCAAGAGCAGAATACATCTGCTGTTGTTTGCGTCCAGTTCCTCCTCCGCCCGAGCTGTAGTTAACTGGGCCAACATCATCATGACAGTTTTTTGCATACGGCGTCCGTGTACAAACCCTTGTTGGGAGTCACTGATGACCCGCTGTTGAACCCTTTGTACTCGGGTGGCAAGTACTTTAGCGAAGAGCTTGTAACTCGTCTGCAGTAACGAGATCGGGCGATAATCCATTGCGTCAGTCGAGTCGCCTTTTTTCCGCAGCGGTATAACGAGAGCTTCAACAAAAGAATGTGGCATCTCCGCCCCTTGGAGAATTTGATTGCATATCGTTTCCAGTGCTGGAACCATAAAAGCCGCTGAGTCCTTGTAAAAGTCATTATTTAGCCCATCTTGACCTGCCGCCTTGTGTCTTTCAAGCGCCGCGACGGCTAACAAAATTTCATCCACAGATATTGGCTGTAGAAGAAGAGCGTTGTCTTGGTTTTGCAGTCTCTGCCCGGTCGGGATACATACAAATTCACCGAATTTAGTGGGGAGGTCATCCAGCTCCACTGTTCGATGAATCGTGCACAGAACTGGAGACCATTCCACAGCAAACCTATCCGCTATGGTCATGTCTCTCCGGAACGCCGCTCCGTGTCGCTGGGTGATATTTGTGACATGCTGATCACTCTCCCAATCGGATACACTTTTATACGCCCACCGCAACCGCGCCGTAGAGCGTGCAAGCTGGTCGCCCAGCCGTATCAGATGTGCCTCCCGCATTTCTTCCATATTGGCTGAAATCCATTAATTGTGCCCTATTTCTTCGACGTATCTTCTCAATGACGCGCTTACGTCGTTGTTTTTCGCGTTTGGTTATACGTTGGATACTCTTTACGCCTTCGGCCACATCTGCGTCCCATGTGTGAACTGTTGTTCCGTGCCCGACCTCCATATTCGCTAACTCATGGTGTAGGTCCGCTAGCACTCGGTCGGGCTTGTTCGTCTTGATAGGATAAGTGACTTTAAACTGATTCGGCGGCCTTTGCGGCGCTAAGGTGTCCCTCAGATGCAGTTCCACCTCCTGGTGATCGGAAAAGAGAGGTGGCGAGCGAACGGATACCCAGACGACGAGGGNCATATTTTATTGGCACGACAGGTAGGTGTCCCAGCCCTAGTGGTATTTCTAAACAAAGTGGATCAAGTGGACGACGAGGAGCTGCTGGAGCTCGTGGAGATGGAGATCCGCGAACTCTTGGAAGCGTACGACTTCCCTGCGGACGACATTCCCGTGGTGCAGGGATCGGCATTGGCTGCCGTAGAAGGCCGTGATCATGATATTGGACGCGACGCAGTTCGCAAGTTAATGGACGAAGTGGACGCGTACATCCCCAACCCCGTGCGGGATTTTGAAAAACCTTTTTTAATGCCTGTCGAAGACGTTTTTTCAATTTCCGGTCGTGGCACGGTCGTATCAGGTCGTGTGGAACAAGGTGTGATTAATACAGGGGACGAAGTGGAGCTCGTGGGTTTAAAACCAAGTTTTAAAACCACATGCACCGGTGTGGAAATGTTTAAAAAATCCTTGGATCGTGGCCAAGCGGGGGACAATGTCGGATTATTGTTGCGTGGTCTTAAGCGAGATGAAGTCCTGCGGGGCCAAGTCTTGTGCAAACCCGGGACGATTAACCCACACACAAAGTTTGAGGCTGAAGTGTATGTGTTGAAAAAAGAAGAAGGAGGGCGTCATACACCGTTTTTTAGCAACTACCGTCCGCAATTTTTCTTTCGGACCGCGGATGTGACGGGCAATATTTTGCTGAAACAGGGCACGGAGATGGTCATGCCAGGGGACAATACGGCCATTGACATTGAATTGATTCACCCCATTGCGTTGGATGCCGGAATGAAGTTTAGCATTCGCGAAGGCGGACGTACAATCGGCGCCGGCGTCGTGTCCAAGGTCGCTGTGTAACTTTTTTTTTTCACCGTTTCGACGGCCACTTTAAAGTTTAAATGGCAACTCAATACATTTTTTTTTCTTTCATTACGATCCCAACCCTCTTGCCATTTCTTCTATCTGTCGTAAGCAACTTTTTTTTTTCATTTTTTCTATCCCAAGGCAATGTTTCCCCATGATGTCCGCATTCAAGACACGGACGCGGATATGGCAGCTTTTGCCGCGGCGGCCGCGCTTGTAGTGGCCCGCGACTCGGAAATGGAGCTCTGGTGCGTCCGAAAGGCATTGACAATGTGCGGAAAGCTTGGTCGAAGCTCTGGCTGGCGATTCCAGCACGCTTTCATGAGACGTGAGAAGAAGGGCGGACAATCTTTAGGAATGTTGGGACGCAAATTTCGATTAAGCACACCAAGTGCGGCTTGGATCTGACTCATGCCGTCGTATGGACACTCACCCGTGACAATCTCCCAAATAACAATTGCAAATGAAAAGACATCGGCTTTTTCCGTATACTTTTGATTCCCAAGCACCTCAGGGGCCATCCACTGAACCGTGCCACAGTTTCCCGTCATCGTTTGCACGTGGGCTTTTACGCGTGCCAAGCCAAAGTCCGAGAGTTTAATATTAAAGTTTTTATCCACGAGTAAATTGGGACTCTTCAAGTCGCGATGGAGAATCGGGCGTTCAAAATGATGGAGATACGCCATGCCCTTGGCTGTGTCGTAAATAAAGCGCGTGCGCATGTCTTGATCAATCGATTTGCGGTTCATACGAAGGACACCCCAGAGCGATCCACGCTGCAAGAGTTCGACCACGAGAGCGCGATGGGGTGGGTCCATACACGCCCCCAAGAGACGGCAAATATTTGGATGCCGCAACACACTCATAATTTCGACTTCCGACTGAAATTCATGCAAAATATCCCGACGAAGATCTTGACAAATCAAGAGTTTCACGGCCACACTTTTGCCACGCCATTTGCCTTCGTGAACTTTCCCAAATGCACCTTCACCAATCATTCGACCAAGGGTAATCTCTTGGAAATCAAGGTGCTGACTGTACCCGCGTGGGGGATTCGTGGCCACGACATTCGTTGATTTTAATGGCGTCACGTCGTGTTCATGGTCCCCGACGCTAATACTCGTTAAATTGGTCCGAACTGACTCGATGTCGCTTGTGTCCGTCGTCGTGGCTTTGGCGTCTTGCCCTGCATTGAACCACGCCGACATAAAGTGCGGGATCTTGGCTTTCCGTGCGCCGTCGAGCTTTAACTGTTGCACAGGTTCCGTGGGCTGGCCAAGAAACTCGGTCGAGTTGCCCCGTGCACGCACATGGTCGTGTTGCCGAATCGTTGCCACTTGCGTGTCGTTGTCGTCATTGTCGACGCGTGGCGTGGCTTTCTGTCGACGCAATTCCTCCCGAAACGCGGCCTTTTGCGTCACATCAAGCGTAGCCGCCTCCGAATCCACGGGTCCATCACCGACACGTCCTGAAGCCTTGACTGCACGTCGCCCTACGGCTGCCAAAGGACCCATTTTGATCGGGGACCCCACGGTGCCAAAGAATGTGCTCGTATCTGGCGCGTTCGGGTCCATTGGCAACAGTTGTGGCTGCTTGCGACGCTGGAAGGTCATTTTTCGCTGGTTGCCGCGCACTTTGGCGTTTTCCTTGTTCATTTGAGGCAATGAAATGGCCACGGTTTTATTTCGACTTGGGAAAGCAAAAGTGGCCACTTTGTTGCTACGACGCAACACTCT
Source organism: Bremia lactucae (assembly GCF_004359215.1). NCBI lineage: Eukaryota > Oomycota > Peronosporomycetes > Peronosporales > Peronosporaceae > Bremia > Bremia lactucae. The sequence goes on along the minus strand of NC_090624.1, from coordinate 388,343 downwards.
CTTCCGCGCGTCGGGTGCGACGAGTCGGTTGCACTCAATCTCTCCCGCCAAAAAAAAAAAAAAAACGGATCGTATTAGCTGAAAAAAAAATACACAAAAACAACCCAAGGAGGGAGGACGTGGGAGGGAATCGTACCACGGCAAAAAGAAATGCCGCGCCCCATCATCACGATGATGGCAACTGAGTTGCTTCATGAAGTAGTATACATCCTGTGCGGCTACACAACCGACCGAGTTACTGTTCGTGACAAGCCCGACCAGACGGTAAGCAAAGAAACTTTGAAGTGTACGGAACACGACTCGCCCAGCAACCGAGGGATGGATTTCGCTCGTAGCGGACCCCCCCCTCCCCTCACGTCGAGAAAGTGTCGCACGCAATTGTAACCCCCCCCCCTAAACCTCAAGTTGCTTGAAATGAAACTTCATACTGCGTGCAGCTCCCAACAAGCAGCCAGCCCCTCGGCAACTCGTTGTCGCATCCACTAATTTAATTTGCGCCAATCACGTCGTGTTAAACGGAGCCATTTTATCCACGAATGTTTGTCAAGGCCAAAAGCGTCGTGTCGAAACGTGTTGTCGTGGCACATACAGTGAATGTCCGGTTTATACACGCATGTCGAGTCTTTCGACTTGCATCGGTTTGTATACCCATGTATACAACCTACACGTGCAAGAATGAGCGCTTCCTCTTGTCATCGTCACTTCGCGGGCCCATCGAATTGCGTCGTTGTGGGCCATTGTGGGAATGACCGACGTCAGTGACTCGCTCGGTGGCTTGCCGAGTCTCCAGTTCTCGTTCGACCGCCAGCGGCAACTCGAAACAACGAGCGACGGCCTCGTACACAAGGCACTCGAGGCGTACGACCAATTTCACGCGCACAAGAAACTCGCGGCCACGTCAAAGCAATGGCGTCTCGTGAAGCGGAGAAAGTCGCTTACCGTCTACCGTGAACGTGGACAAGCCACGTCCCGTCAAAGCAGCCGCGTGTATCTCTGCAGCGGCGTCATTCCAGGCACGGTTGAAGACATGGTGCATGGGTCGTACTTTGACGACACGGAGAGCATGCGCATTGGCGTGAGTGTGCTCATGGACAAGTGTTTGGACGCGCGTGTGCTGCACGTGTTTGAACGGAACGCAGCTGCTTGTCGCGTCGTCTTTTCAGGAATCAAGTGGCTCGCTCTCAAGACTCCGACGTCTGCGGCGCTTATTAACGACCGAGATTTGCTCTTTTACAATCGCATTGGCCGCATCGTTGATCGACGGGGACGGTATTTTGTCTATTGCGTCATGGACTCGATTGATTTGGATCAAGTGCCTGTATACCGGCAACATCGATTGGAGCGCAGTTCGGTTTCTTTGTGTTATCTCTTTCGACAGGTGCACGAAGAGTGGGTCGGATGTTTTGTCATGGGGACGTCTTCGATGGGTGGGTCACTTCCACGTAGTGTGAGTGAACTCATTACAGCGGAGCGCATGCTTTCCATTGGCAATTTGATGCTCGTTGCACGTGCCAAAGCCTACTCGGCTCGAATGGCCACAAGTGCCGACCGCCTTCCTTCCACGAGCCTGTCGTGTGACGTTTGCATGAAAAAAGCATCGCTTTTGCGAGGGACTGTGAAACTTTGTATGGGTTGTCGCCGCAATACATGTCGCAGATGCCGCGAATGGTGTACCGTCTTTCGACTCGAGTATCGCACACAAAAACCGTGCAAAGAACGGTTTTGCATGCCATGCATCTCGGATGTTACGCGAGTGACGGTCTCGAGTTTCTACATTAGCAGTCTTAACGAGTTTACAAGCACGAGTATTGATCTTCAGAGCTCTATCGAATCGAGTGTGAAATACGATCACAGTAGCCACTCGTCGTCACCGCGGGAAATCTCCGACTGCGACTTGGACCAGTGGTTTCCTGCCACTCAAGAACCACCGTTGCACCATCTTGAGGGGTTGGCCACTTTTGTCGAAAGAGCCAGTGTTGCAAGTGCAAAAGACATGCAATGGAACCGAAACGAATTGCAGTACTTTTCTAATCTATTGCGCGAGTCGGGCCACTTTCAACCGAATGAAAGCACCAGCAGTAGCACTGCGGCGACTAGACACGACAGTCCCACTCGAGCGACTCAAAGCCAGTCGTTCGATCCGACCAACTCTATGCCTCTCCCAAGGCCGGTCAAAATTGATGGCACTAATCGGGCGTACATGTCGGAAGATTTCACATTGTTGCACCTTCAAGCCTTAAGTGTTGATGAACTTGATTAACACGTTTTTCAGGCAAAAGTAATGCAAATAATGCCACAAAACGTCCTTTTTTTATTATGTGCATTAGCTGCGTACACTACACACACCATTACTACATTAACAACACCGCGACCATCATTCATTCTCCTTACAAGTTGCTAGTGATCACGTCGGCAATTGCAATGAGAATGTTAAACATTTGCGAGTACATTCCGAGCTTCGAGGCATATGCCATCTGCGCCGATGTGTTGACAAGCACGGCGGGCGCTATCGTTCGATTCGCATCGAAATCGTTGTTGCCTTTGGAACGGACATCTTGCAACCTTTTGCAACAACGTGCTTTCACCCACCCCTGAATACGCAAAACGACTCGAAACCATTCCTCAAACTCGAGTGTCCGAATGGATTTGAGCACAAAAAACGTGCGTCGCAAACACTCTTCCTCGTACGAGATCATCATTCCCATGAGAAAAATCACCGACATGTACCCGGCGTACTGTTGGTAATGCGCCGGGGAGAGACTACTCGCGGCAATGAGAATACCCAATGCCACAACAAACGTCGTCGATGTTGCATAAATGAATCGTACGCGAAAGCCGGATCGATGGGCAAACAAGACGGCGTTTAAAAAACCCATGTAATACACGGGTTTCGGTTGTCCCGATGTGCCAAAATTGGTGTTTTCAAATGCATCAATTTTTGCCCCCGTCGAAACCGCCAAGAGCAAAATGCCCATGCAACAAACGTGACACGCAATAACAATGGACGAAAAAATTTGCGTCGAACGAACGTACCCGCCCTTGTTGATAAAAAGATCCAATAGCCGGTCTTTTGTGGCCTGTTGCACCTGGGCGGCCTCGACCACGGCTTTCATGCGTGGCGTATCGTATGCGTCGTCTTCCATTCGCATGGGGCTCTTGTCATGATGCTTGATACTAATAGTCACCCTGGAGTCCCGAGTCAAAGCCGCGTGCTTGGCCTCCTCGGCCTCTTTCACCCACCGCGCGTAAAAGGCTTTGCCCACGAAATACATGAACAAGGCTGCGGAGAGGTACAAGGGCACCGTAATGCCAAAGCGCAGCACAAGCGCATAGGTCAAATCACTGTCATCGACAAGTGCGTCTCGATTCACTCGAAGAAACTTAATGTCCTGCAAAAGGAGCACGAGTTGGTTTAGCAACAAGGTCCAGATGGCAAATCGGATCGTGCGGAAAACGCCCTGGTGCAACGAGCCAGAATTTGGGTTTTCGTACGGAAATGGGTCAATTAGATACCAATATCGGTAAAAACACTCTTCTACTTCGGGATGGCGAAATTTCAAGGAAACGCGATGCAAAAGTGCTTTTTTGCTAAATTTGTCCGTCTTGATTTCGTCCACGGCGTCCGCATCCATGGTCCCGGAAAAAGGCAATTGCAAGCAAAAGTTACGACGACGCAACAACTCTTGGCGGTATTGGGACACCATTCCCCCAATCGCTGTGATGCCGTAATTAATGGCTTGGTACGAAATGTCCGTGTACGAATCAAAAAGCGAGGGGTTCGGGAGGGTAGGGCGGACACTCATCATCACAATGAGGTAAGTGAAAAAAATGCCCCACCCAATGCAACACGATTTTATGTACCGCATTCGCGTGATGCCAAAAATTGGGATCAAGAGGAGAAGCAATGGAATAATGGGGCCGCGAACCTTTTCCACAGGTTTCTTTGCAATCATCATGATTGCAACAGTGGCAAATACCATGGCCGTGACGTTTTCGAGAAACTTTCGACCAACGTTGGTAAACGTCGCAACGATTCCAAGCAACAAACTCGGCAACATGATACCAAAGGTTAGGGCTATTATTGTCCTTTCATCTTGCGCCGTCCGCCCAGTTGCATCGGATGGAGCCCATTTGTGACTTCGCCACTCGTTTACATAAAGCGACGTGAGACCTACAAATCCAATAAAGAAACACGCACGCACTCGATTCACTGACGTCTCTTGCGCAATGGCAAGGTAATTGTCTTCGTAGAATGTTGGGGCCACGTTGGAAAAGTAAAGCGAGCGCCCCATGTTAGTCTGTTGCTGGATGCGCTGAAACTGCTGCGTGTAATAATTCTTGGCCTTAATTTGCTTCATTATGTCTGCAAAAATGACATAGGGGCCACATGTTTACGTTATCACTTTGCCACAAGCAACACGAAAAGACCCATTTTTTTCGTACCGTTGAAGCCACCAGTGTACTTGGGTGGGGCGTTAGCAAGCAATATGGTTTCATTTGCATCCGCATCGGTATAGGGTTTGACACTGTGCGAAAGAACGCGGCTGCGAGCGTGGTTTCGGCTGTGACTCATACTGACGCTCTGTCGACTGACGCTCTGTCGACTGCCGCTATACGACGGACGTGCGCTCCCACTGCTCTTGGACGTGTCGCTCCGTAGCTCAACAAAGGGACCATTGTGCTCTTCCATTAGGAGGGTAATGCGACTCGGTGTAAGTTTTGATATTCACAACGCCAATCCTGCAGAAAGTGTCGACGATGTGACGATACAATAAGACAAGACAACGAGTTTGTGCAAAATGGCAAATTGCCATGGCACTTTTTTACGTACGTGAATGATGTCGTCTTGCCCTTTCCGAGTGAATTGGGTACTGAGCGAATTGATATGCGCAGGCACATGTGGCGCCAATGGAAAAAACAAGGCTATAGCCCAAATCCCTGCATCAAGATTATAAAAAAAAAGTCGCACGCAATGACCAGCTGGCTAGGTGACCGATCGTCTGTTTTTGTTTTGGCACACCGCGAGGGTTGATAATTAAAGCCCAAAGTGTGTCGGAAGAAAAAAAAGGCAACATTTAGAAGCAAGACCTCAAGTTGCCGGATCATTTCACGAGCGTGGCTTTCTGAACTTTCGTCCCTAAACCTCCGTGGCGTGCGAGTGGTACCACCACTGTCATTAACAAGTAGAAAAAAGGCGCGATAAGTGAGACTTTTAAAGACGCTCAATGTATTCTTGGGTTTTATCGCTAGGGATGGGTAACCTGTTCCAGACTTTGATTTATCGCCGAAGCTTCTTTCCGCGCGTTCTGGGCGCATTCCAATTTCGCGCAGAAAAGAGGCTATTGGGACGCTCATCGTCGAACAAAAGGCAAAAAGAATGAAAAGTAACGACATTAGCAGTCAACATTTATTTTGATGGCAGGATGCAAAAATAGATCCATTTGAATTAAAAATCGGATCGTATGCATGCAAAAAAAACAAATCGGTAATTGTCACAACGACAAGACTTCAACGATACAAAGTCACATTTCTATTGGCTAAAAGATAATGTTTAGATTTACATAACATGATAAACTCTGGAACGGGGTAAAGTTGCCCTATGTTGCACAATCCCGCTAAGCCTTCACCGTCCAGCAGTGCGTCATTGAATCCGCTATCGATCCCAACAGATTGCTGGAAGTTGGTAAATCTATAATTCATGGTGGCATGCCGCCCGACCACTATGGTCGGACGAGGCTCTTCGTCTTTGTAAATAGACTTAACTAGAAATGGTGCATTTAGCACCATGTAAACCATCGACCACAGGCAAGGAGGCAAATCTTATGTTCCTGGATCATGTATACCAACTGTAACGGGGTGTATCGTTACATGAAATTAACACTTAAAGGTTGCTAATTAATATATTATTTATTAGGTAGATAATATTTGGAGGATATTACTTTATATAGTAATATCCTGAATTCTTATCCATAAATAGGTATAGGCCATTATAAATATTTATTTGTTCCGCAGACTAATCAGCTGTAGAGGTAATCAAAGAGAGTTACAGATAAGATAATATTTCAGTTGCATGTTTAGTATTAGTTTATAATTAAGTTAGAGTTAACAGATAGAAAGAAGAGATACTTAATTATATTAATACATTTTTTATTTTACCCTCTTTAAGCTAGTTACCTTAAAGAGAAGTCTTCCTCTGCACGTACTAGTGTACGTGAAATAACGTAGGGCACCACTCGCAACTGAAGCAGTGCGAAGTGGACTTGTACTGAACCAGTACAAGTCGTACTGCCCCGTTACACTTCGTAGCACTTTGTAGTCCGTCCAAGGACCACATTTCCTTCATCTACCATGGATATGTTAGATGATAGTGGGAATACGCATCACGTTTCCGTGATAGCTACTCCTTTCTAAGTGACATAGAAAGGAGTGCGGTCGAACGAATGAGTTCGACCGTAAGGAACGATGCCATCTCGGCCATGCTGTCCGATTGGACAGAGATGCC
>NC_090624.1:378132-380931 GCF_004359215.1 Bremia lactucae | reverse complement strand
GGTTTACCTTGGCTCAGAAAATACGAGCCAAGGATCAGCTGGCAGCATCGATCCGTAAAGATGCCTGCCACTTGTTCATCAGATGGCCATCTGATGAACGTCTTGGAGCGTCCACAAGCGTGTGGATGTACTACGAGTGAGTGCGATGGCCTCACTTGTGGTACGGTCGTTAGTACAACTGCACAAGATCACAGTGTGATTACTAATCACACTGTGGAGTCAGCTGCCGGCGGCTGTGCTAATGCACAGGCAGCGCCGAAGGCCCACCACTCGAAGATGTCGAGTGGATTGAGACATGAATGTACGCCTGGCGGGCGACATTCAAGGAGTATACCGGTTGCCCCAAAGGAACAACACGATGATCCTAGGTCGAGTAGAGAGTCGACCGAAGAGGACCCGACTGCGATAGCGCAATCACACTCGGAAGACGTTGAGAGAAGAGGTCCCCACGTACTTGAGGAAAAATCTCCTCAAATCATTGAAGTTACTAGACTTCAAGATCCCGAGAGATTAATCCCTCGGCAGCCTGTGGATAAATTCCAGAAGAAACCGAGACATTAAATTTCTTGGTTAATAACGGTTCACGAGTAGGCGCTTATACTCTTGATCTGTATGCGCCTCCGAAGTTAACTTCGGAGATAACTCAATTACCAACCCTAGAACCTAAGCGGTTCTTGAGAGATCTGCATGGTGGTAAAATCAAGCAGATTTGCGTACTCGTCACAGAGGACGATTACGTAACCGACATTCGGTCAGCGGTAATTTTTGCAGAGAACGAACGGGTTCTCAGCAGCTCATCGATGGACGAAAGTGTCCTCGATGTGAAGACTCGGATTGAAAGATACACTACTCAATCCTGGGAGTCACTCAAAACAAATCCTTTACACAAGGATTTATTGGAATTCAGGGATGTGTTCCCTGAAGCAGTTCCATGCGAGTTGCCGAAGAATAAAGGCATTCGACATGAGATCGAGCTCAAACCGGGATCGAAGTACTGTGTCATGAAGCATTGGCCACTGCCTCGTGAACAAGTACTTGCGATCGATAAATTCTTTACTGATCGAGTAAAAGCGGGCCATATAAGGGAGTCAACCTCCCCACATAGCTCTCCGACCTTCTGTGTGTGGAAGGCCACAGGAGGGTGGCGGATAGTGCACGCATTCAACAAACTGAATGCTGCAACAGTACCGGCTCAAACGCCGATACCTAGAAAAGACGTAATCATAGATGGTATGTCTAAGAGTACGATCTTTTCGTCTATGGATCTGACGGATGGGTTCTATCAAATCCTTATGCGTGAACGGGATATCCCGTTCATAGCGGTGAGCACTTCCAGTTGGATGCTCTGCGGATTTTTGTTCCACGTTGACGAACTATAATATTGCCTGGAATTACTCCCTGACCATCACCTTTTTTTGTACCTGTCTTAAATGGATGAAAACTCTCACCGGGCCTCTCTGACCACCAATACGATCAGATATCCAGCCAGCCGCAAAGCCTCCTAACAAAGATGCTCTATATTATCATACTTATGAGAAAATTTACATAAAATATGCCTCAGGGGCTTAGTAACGCCCCTGCAACATTCAACAGATGCGTAACAAATTTGTTGAGACCGGTGCGAGAAATCGCACCGAGTTATTTCGACGATGTATTCGTCCATAGCCGAGTCTTGGACGGGAAGACGGACGTGGAAGTTCATAAAACTCACGTTCGTCAGGTTCTTACACTTATGCGAAAGCATAAGTTGTACGCAAATCTCAAGAAGTGTTTATTTGCTGCAAGCGAAATACCACTTCTTGGGTGCATCGTCGGTTAAACGGCGTGCGTCCTGATCCCGAAAAGATCAAGGCAATTATCGACTGGCCAGTTCCAGTCGATGTCAAGGGACTAAGAAAGTTCCTTGGTTTAGCGGCGTACTTGCACAAGTACTCTCGCAATTATGCAGAGATGACAGCTCATATATCTCGTCTCTTGACAAAAGACGAGAAATGGTTATGGAACGCTGATTCTCAGCGTTCGATTTGAAGGTATCAAGCAAAGCTTGACGCAATCACCCATCTTGGCGATTGCGCATCAAGACAGACCATTCCATGTGGTCTGTGACACCAGCGATTTTGCAATCGGCTGCGCGTTAATGCAATACGATACAGACGGCGCGGAGCGCGTCGTCTGTTACGAATCGCGCCAGCTGTAACCGGCTGAACGTAATTACTTTGTGCATGACAAGGAACTCCTTGCCATGAAATTTGTATTGGCTAAATTTAAGGTCTATCTCCGAGGAGATAGACCGTTCATCGTATAAACGGACCATGCGTCATTACGCACGGCCGTAAACAGCCCACACCTCTCGCGAAGAATGGCGAGGTGGCTATCCTACTTCGCGACGTATAATTTCTCCGTCGAATTTAAACCAGGACGACTTAATGTTGTCGCTGATGCGTTATCACGCTGACCCGATTCCGAGCCGGCTGCGCATTCCAACAGTGAAAAAAATCCCACTGTTGCAACACTCATTTCAAGTGTTCCATATCAACCTTGCTTGATGACATATAGAAAATCTACGCAGACGACAAGGACCTTCTGCGTTTGATGGATCGTCTGATGAATCCATCCGATATAACTTTTATAGATTTACCGGCTTCTATCAATCGTCATCCGATCGATACACACACGCCACGGCTTATTGAATTACACAGCTGTTGTCGGCGACACTCCACGTGTCGTCGTCCCATCTCACAATGATTAGCGCTGGCGCATCATGTATGAGTGTCACGATGCACCAACAAGTGGGCATTG
>NC_090624.1:358389-377171 GCF_004359215.1 Bremia lactucae | reverse complement strand
CCAGAAGTCGATACCAAAAACAACGGAACCCTTGTTTTTGTAGACAGATTCAGCAAGATGGTACATCTTGCTGCAGTAACAGAATCGATCACGGCTCCGGGCTGTGCCCGTGTCTTTATCGACACGGTATTCAAACTCCACATTTATCCCGTGAACTAGTCTTCGATAAAGATCCACGGATCACGGCGGAGTTTTGGCAATCCGTGTTCCCATCTCTCGGAACACGGCTGACTCTGTCAACATACGATCACCCTGAAACAGATGGTCAAACAGAATGCGTAAATCGTGTCCTTGAAGAGATACTTCGAGGTTACGTCCAATCGTATCCGAATTAAAGCGAGTTTTTACCGATGGTCGAATTCGCCATCAATAATTCGGTGCATGAGTCTACAACGCATACACCGTTCTTCGTGAATGGCTTACGCCATCCTCGCATACCCACCCAAATAGAGGGATCCTCTAGTCTAAGGGGGGGGACTCGCACGAGCAAAACCATTTTTGGCTCATGCTCATCACGCGTCGAAGTTAACAATAACGCGAGCGATGTCAATAAAATCGACATAATCGTCTTCGATGTCGAAGAAATCGACATCGAAGACGAGAATGATCTCATGGTAGTACGCACAAAGCGTCAAAACAAATGCGTCAGCAGAAGAATTTCTGCTAACTCGAAAACCAATAATCCGGTTCGTTCAGGATTCCTATTGCTAACGCAGTGGACCGACAGAAACGGAATGCAGACAAACATGGTAGAGCAAATGTTCATTCATTTTAAATTAATGATCTAGTGCTACTCTTTACGGTAAACCTACCTAAGCGATTAGTCACTAATGTGGGTAGCACTAAACTACTACCCAAGTTCATTGGGCCTTTCCGTGTACTGCATCGCAGAGGCAATGCGTACACAATAGAATTGCCACGTAGGATGCGAACGCATCCTACGTTTTACGTTGGTCGGCTCCGCCCGTACCATCAGTACGCGGCTTCTTCCGAGGACGGATCTGACCACCCTTTTTAAAGATCCCTAAACGATTCTTGTGTTCGCGAACCAGATTCTCATGTTGAACCTGAAGTTTCTCATGCCGGTTCCGAATATCCTCGAAACTGCGATGAGCTGACGACAGCTGATCGCAAACAGCATGATATTTCCATTCGTACTCCAACATGGAGTACGCACTCTTCGAACGGTCTTCCAACCGCTCGATATGGTGAGCCTGCACCGTCTGCTCCAACGAGCGACGCTTGCCGCGCTCGTGGTCAAGTCCTTCCTCCAAATCATGGAGGAAGTGATCGATTTTGTCGATCCTCGACATTAGATTCGATATAAGATTCAGATCTAATTTTCCCTCCTCCACCACAACCATTTGTGGATTCCCACGGTGGTCAACGCTTCCTTGTGGAACGTATCTAGAACCACCGTGATGTGAAGGGGCAGCGAACGAGTTATCTTGTTCGCTGGCGTGGTTATCCCCCTCACATGACAGCTGGGAGCCTCGTTCCTAGCTGGTTGCTGACGTTAAGGGCCTCGTCCGTCAGTATGACGAGACCCATCCGATGGTTCAGAAGCCCCATCGGAAAACACGCGCTCCTGGCGATTGTAAATCGGTTGCAAAACGTCGATCGCATCCCGCATCTCAAGGCGAGCCCATCCCCAGGGCGAAGAAAGGGAATATACATCCCCTTTTACCCTCTCCACAACACGGACAGGGATCACCCCACGTGAGACATGGAAGCCCAACCTCACGTGACAACCGATGCTATTTATACTTTGCACCGGTTGGATTCCGCTTCTCAAACTTAACGCGATTCGCATTAAGTTTTTGAAGCCAGGCTTCGCGTCCATTGTCTTTGACATTGCGAATGAACACGCTCCAGGCTTGCATAAGCGAGATTTTATCTCGCTTATTGTTGCCACTAAACCCTCGATGCTTAAGAAAAGCATCGAGATAAAAATCTTTTTCAGCGCGAAAGTTCTTCGCGCTGGGATCAAGGCCATGTAGCTTTGTCGCAATAAATAAAGGATATTTATTGTGTAGGAGTAGTTTCTCCATACAAGCTATTAATTAGCTGTTCAGGCAAAAGCCACGGCTTTTTCTCAGGGGCAAGACGAGATATGTTAGTGCCAACGATACCCTGAGTGGTACCCACTGAAGTAGGGGTACCACGAGGACTTTTCTTACGATGGCTTACGCCACCGTCGTCACCTTGCACAGAGGCACGTGCAGGTGACCGTATGGGAAACCGTACGAGAGATCGTACGGGCGATGAGGGATCATCCTCATCGTCGGATCCAAATGGACTATTAACTCGTCTATCAGAATGAGCCCTCTCATTCGAAGACTCATAGTCAGCCGCCTGACGTCTATCAGGCGACTGTTCTATTCTCCCCGAGTCGGACGAAATGGCCGACTCGCATTCGTTGTCGACCTCCAAAGAGGGGTCGTTATCACGTAGTGAATCACCACGTGCACTCGCAACATCTAGTGTTGTGCGAGTGGAAGATACTACGGCAGACGTTCCGTCTGCCGCAAGAGATAACAGTGCGTCACCCGCGGCTGCACGAACCGCAGCCGAAGGCGCAGCACTATCAACACCCCGCATGAGTTTGTTATTCATGCGATGAAATTTAGAATAATGGTTCTGACCAATCAACATCGTTTTCTTAAATTAAGTGGTCACATAGTGACCACTCCATCCAATGGCAGTCAGAGTGATTGTCGTTTAAGAAAGAGGTGATGTAACGGGGTGTATCGTTACATGAAATTAACACTTAAAGGTTGTTAATAAATATATTAACTAGAAGGTAGATAATATTTGGAGGATATTACTTTAAATAGTCATGTTCAGAAATCTTATCCAGAAATAGGTATAGACCATTATATCTATTTATCCCGCAGACTAATCAACTGTAGATGTAAACAAAAGAGAGAGACATATAAGATAAGATAAGATAAGATTTTAGTTGCATGTTTAGTATTATCTTATAATTAAGTAACAGATAGAAAGAAGAGATGCTTAATTATATTAATATAGTTTTCATTTTACCCTCTTTAAGCTAGTTAGCTTAAAGAGAAGTCTTCCTCTGCACGTACTAGTGTACGTGAAATAACGTAAGGCACCAATCGCAACTGAAGCAGTACAAGTCGTAGTGCCCCGTTACACTAGTGGCCCTGCTAGTTTAGCAGTGGTCAGTATGAAGTCACGGCAAGGAATGTCTGTGCTCCGAAACGATATGAATGTTTCGTTACTGACAGCTACGTCCTACGGCCGACCGCTCGGTGGTGTCATGGGCGAGTTTGTTGTTAACAGCGTGAGCGAGGTTCACCGCTTTGTCGATGAACGATTAGCCATTACACGAACAGTCCGTGATGCGATGGCAAGCGTACAGGATAAAGAAATATAACATGCTGAACAAAATGGTCGCAAAACAATGAGCGCTTTAGTGTCGGAGATAAAGTACTATTAAGTACTGTAACTCTACCTAAAGATGCAATTTCTGTACTACCTGGTGGTACTACGAAATATTGCCGCGTCCCAGAGTTGACTACAGCCAGAGGTTGTACTCGTGTCTCTATTGACCCGATATTCCGACTCCATGGTCATCCTGTGAATTGGTATCGGATTAAGATCCCCGACTCACGAAGTTTCAGCAATCCATGTTTCGTTTTACTTAACACAATTGGGGATGTCAACATTTGACCATCCTTGATTAGATGGACAGAACGTGCAAATTGTTCATCAAAGGGATACTTCGAGAAAAAGTCCGCTCGTCTACGAGTTGAAGTGAATTCTTGTGGTTGGCTGAATTGACGGTGCATGATCAATAAAGGATACATTGTTCTTCGCAATGGATTGCACCACCCACGCATACATACCTTTTAAAAGTATAATTCTAAATACATCGACTGGCAAAGGACGATGCACCAAAGCAATAATATTTTGCTTTCGAATATAAATTGGAGATTGGCTTACAAACTTCAGCTAACGCATAACTTTAAGAACATTTTGGACTTGAGTATGTTGTAAATCAGCGTCCGACTTCCAGTTATGGCTCGGCTATGAGCGAAGATCATCAAAATAACTCGATGCGAAATTTCGCACCCATCTCAACAAATTAATGACACATCTGTTAAATGTTGCACGGGCGTTAGTAAGCCCGTGCGGCTTGACTAGCGACTCTCAAAGTATTCCGCTTGGGGTGCTTCCTGCTGTGAATGGAACATCACGCATAAGGATCTGATAGAATCCATTCATAAGATCATGGACGAAGAGTTGATACTCTTTGACATACCCATAATGATTACGTCCTTTGTTTGTATCTGCAATTGGGCCCATACCATTGCAGTATTTAGAATTTAAATGCATGCGCTCTCCACCACCCTCCTGTGGCCTTTCGCCAATAGAAGGTCGGAGAGATATGTGAGGATGTTGACTCGCTCAGATAGCCCGCTGCTAAGCTATAGTCAAAGGAGGGCTTGTCAATCGCTAATAGGCTGTAGCCACTTTTCTTGACACAATATTCGAGCCTGGTATCGGGTCAGTATCGTGTCGAGTGCCTTTACCTTAGCAACTCGCATGGTACTGAATCAGGAAACAAATCCTCGAATATGATCGAACTCTTATACAAATGATTTGTCTTTAACAACTCAAGCGTCTGAGATGTAAATTGTTCAAACCGAGTCTTCTCATCGAAGACACTTAAATCCGTCGATGAGCTGCTGAGAACCCTCATTCTCACGAAATACTATTCCCTAACGAAAATCGACCACGTACTTATCTTCTGTGACGAATACGCAGATCTCCCGACTTTGCTTCTACGCAGATCACGGAAGAATTAATTCGCTTTTAACGTTAAGTCCCGTCGAAGTAAACTGCAAAAGCGCTATCAGATCAATTGATCCGTTGATTACCAAGACAATCTACGTGTATGCTTCTTCCTTAATTCCTATTTCCTCAGGTTTCTGTGGATTGATTCTCTCAACTCTTTGAGTCTAAAAGTCTTCCTCTGACTTAAGGAGAGAGGTAGCTCCGCTACACCTGGTAGCACTCGTAGTCAATCTACGCCTGAGTCTTTATAAGACTAAGCCTTTCCTGAAATGGAAACGTTTCCAGAACTTTTAGAGGCGCAACACACAGCGCATGAGAAGCTTAAAACGCTGTTTGGGCTTAAACATATCGAATTCATTATGTCCTAGCGACCAGAGGAGCTGCATGCAAGGCTTGAAGCCTTTGTGCAAAATGAATCTTTCCTGATCGGACAGGTCCAGGATCACCTAGCGGCATCTATGCCAACTCGGTACGTTTATGTACTAATTATGAGCCAAACACTCGCCCTGTTGTTCTCAATAGAGGGAGAAAGCCTTTTGATGAAGCTGATGAAGTGTCTATTGACTCTGCCTTGTACTTTACAAAACGGCAAAAGGTGGCTATAGCCATTTCCAAACTCGGAGGTAGAGCCATGGAGTGGGCACTATCGTGCAGCAGTCCATAAATGACGATATTCACTCATGTGGTTCGCCGAAACAGCAAATGACCAGCATGTTTGCAGGCTTTTCGCGTGCGATCACGGCTCATAGCAACTCGACAGGGTTAACAAACCCTACGGGGCCATCTTTAGGAATTGAGAAATCTCATTGCATCTATGCATCAAGACCCGGTGAAAGAAGCAATTGTCGTAAGTGCCTTTATGGGGAGTCTCAATGAGGACGACGCCTGGACGGAATTATTCCGATCCCATCCTGCTACTTTCGAAGAGGCGGTCAAGGCAGAGACGTGTTGAAAATCACCTGTGATATTGATGAGCTACATCTCTCCTGACAAAGCACGGAATTACGTGGCTGGCTACTCAGACTTAGGATGAAAAGGTGGTGACGTAGGGTGGAGAAACTTCACTTTTTCGAGGCGTTTAACCCACTGAATACACGACAACCGCGGCCTCCAAGTCTTCTGCTGTCGCGTCGAGTTCGACTCTAAGTCTGCTCGTGTTAGCACTCCTTCTTACCGTACAATCTCTCCAAGCACATGGGCACCGTCTAATAGACAGGGACCCATGGATCTAAGCCACGTTGAGGAAGGAGAGAGAGGGAGAAGAAGGAGAAGAAGGAGAAGAAGAAGAAGGAGAAGAAGACGCATTTTAAGCTGCGAAACAGCATAAGAACATCCGTAGGTGTTATATGCGGAAGCACAAAAAAATTCCGTCCGGCCTATCAATGGTATATTGGTACATACTAAATCTTGGAATTCCTAAACTAAGGAATCGAATGGATCCGTAGGATCTTCAAGGATCGATGATCCACTCCGCTCACTAAGCGCGGATTTTGTGTCCTTCAGGACGGCTTCATCCAGAAGCGACGATGTTTTTAACTCAATCGTTGGTCAAATTACTCCCATCTCAGATAAGTTACCAGCCTTTGAGGCTCGGCCGCACTCATCAATAGACATTTCGTCTAGCTCTAAAAGCATGTAATGAAGGGATTACCGCAAGTCTAACTTCTCCCTCGATTTTACTGGTAGCATCATTTGCAAGCGCATGCAATTGCTTGTTCGAAATACTTTGTGAGGATATAGACGCTTCGCCTCTCCCCTGTCTCGGAGTAAAGATAATACGCCTCTTAGGGGCCAGGACATTCACGTCCCTAAATTTTTCCGCCAGTAATGGTTCTATTCCAGAGCTTGTGTCTAATTTGGCATCCAACGAGGAGTTATGTGTCTCAACTTCCCTGTCAAGTGACCATTTATGTGTCACTTCGCGTGCATTAGAAAGGTTTTGACTAGAAATGCTTTGGCGAACCGCCGATAGTGTCACTACAGACATCACTACAGACACTCAGCATAATTCCACCTCGGCCGACCACACTCGGTGGACTTAGATGTGCCACTCTACGTATCTTAGGTATATTGCACCCTTGATGACTCGGCCTTAGGCCTACAATGCTTTCAGCATTCAGTGAATCGTGTCACTAGACGGAGCACGTGCCGTTCCACCCTATTTTTCCGAGTCGGGCTCAGAATGAATGTTTACAACATTGGAGTTATTAACAGACATTCAAATGTCTAAGACACTGACAGACTCAGTCAATGATCCGCGCCACTAGCGCTTTTGTTGCCTAGCAAAGGTGGGCTCATGACTCTCCAAAACTTTGCTAGAAACATTGCGCATGGCGGCTAAGTTCTTAGACCCCCAATCGATCCAGGGCTCATGACGTTCAAACCGGGCCATACCATGGATGAGATCATATCTCGAATCCAACTCAAGGTCCAAAGTCCAGAAACTTCATGCCTAAGTTCAATGGAACTTTAGGAATAGTGAGACGAGTCCCAACCGCTAAGCGAACAGTGATTGTATCACTTTCATGCACTAGAAGCGCCTCGACGTATTGTTAATTTCCTTCAAGTAAAATACGTCGAGCATACTTGCAAGACGCTCCTGAGTCAATTAAATTCGACCATGGCTTATTAAAGCCCTTCATAGTCGCTGAGCGACTAACAAGCCAGGCTTGTACTCACGCCCCGTGCAATTACGCCCCGAGCTAAATGGGGCTAGGTCCTATTCACTCTCACCTGCTAGATGCTCAACAAAGCGTATGTCTTCTCCAGTAGGGCGCCCCTCACCTGCTGGATATCGACGTTTTACGCACCGCACCAGATTCCTGGTATAGGTTGGAATTGGTGTTCTTTTGAGTTTTATGGGTATTGCGTAGGTTTACTCCCGGATTGAGGCGTCCGTCATGAAATTGACTTGGTTCCGGAACCAAACACTGTGTCACACGACTGTAGCTTTTATCATAGGAGCAGTATGACGTCATTGACGATTTCTTTCGAGCTAAGCACAAGGTTGGAATGGTACGAGAGAGCAAATCTCCCCATTCGACACCGACATTTTAAGTCGAAACAACAAATTGTGAATGGCGCAATGTGCATGCTTATTATACGCTTATTACTGCCACTATACTAGCACAAAGCCCCATTCCTAAAAAAGATGTTCTTCAGAGCAATATGGTGGGATGTACGATGAGCAGTGCACTTGACTTAGTCGATGGTTATTACCATCTTCTCATGGAAGCTAACAATATCCCGCTTACAGCAGTTAGCTCCCCAAGCGGTATGCTATGGGAGTGGTTGGTTATGCCACAAGAATTATCCAACGCCCCGGCAACATTTATTCGTCAAGTGATGCAGCTGTTCCGCCCTCATCTAGGTTACACACATATTTATTTGGATGACATTTTTGTCCATAGACGTGCGGAGCAGGGTCAGTCGGATGTGGGAACCCATTTAGAGATTCAATTTTGACGAAGTTTTCTTATTGGAACCCCGCACCCCTCATTACACTATGGGAAATTTCGGCTACAGGGCCTCCTCCCACCCAACTATCACACACCTTCGGTGCGGGTTGGCAGGGCGGCCATCCATTGGATGGTTGCTCGTCTGCTTTTTAGCCTATCTCCGGCGATGTGTCATCGTACCGCCCTCCGCGGGTATCGATCCACTTACCTCCCGGTCCCAGTTCCAGTGCTTAACCACTCGGCCACTGAGGTCGGTGGGAACCCATTTAGACCATTTCCGAGCAGTGCTCGAGTGTATGCGCACAAATAAATTGTATGCCAATGCATCTGAATGCATTTTGGCAGATAAGAAACTCCTTTCTTAGGGTGCTTCATTGGGAAGCGAGGCCTTAGAACGAATTCTGCTAAGGTAAAAGCCATAGTAGATCGGCCAGTTCCTAAAAACCAAAAGGATTTGCGTAAGTGATTGGGTTTCGCCAAATATTTACACGAATACAGCAAAAATTACGCTGATAACTCAGATAGTCTCTAAGTTCAATAGGAATTAATGGGCTTAACAACTCAGGGGTTCGTAGAACCAAGTGGCAACTAGTGCTCAAGAGTATATACCTTAAAAGGGCTTCTTTCTCTTACAGATGAACGCGCAAGCCTTTGGAAGGCACTTAACGCTTATAAACAAAAGGGGACTGCACTTTATTTAATTATTTAATCTAAAACCTTATTCTAGCTAGTTTAAAAAAGATTTCGGCCGCCAGATTTATATCTGGTGGCGACCATATTTGTTACCCCTAACAAATGGGATTTAAGTAATTCACTATTTTAGAATATGTAAAAGGGTATTTTACTCCATAAGGTAAATGTACCACAATAACGGTTCTCCAACCGATCTGTGCCCTATTACACCCTCCCCCATTAGATTATTGACACCGAGTGACAAAGGTTGAAACCTTAACAGCTAACCGTTCGGTTGTGTTTTGCTTTCCTTTGTCCCATGACAATTAAGCGTGAGTCAAAGACTCTTAGCATATTTCTCGACGATGACGGAATGGTGGACTTTAAAAGTCACACTCCATTAGAGGATGAGGAACAAGAGCGTCGCTCTTACACGCCTTCTCCTGATGAACGTCGGCGGGCCCCGAATCCGTTCCCAGAACGTGATGCCGCTGATGTCTTAACTGCATTGAGCAGGACACAAGACCCTGATATTACGAACCCGCTGGATAAGGAGCATGAGCGGGCAATCCTCATAAAGAAACAAGCTTGTCATTTAGCTGCCGAGATAGCGAAAGCTAAAGTCATAGTGAATACAGATTCACTTCACTTAGTGCGAAAAAGCGTCTCAAAAAGATCGTGGGTCACAGCTTGGCCATCTGGACCTCCGGTCCCACGGCGAGAGGAGATCGCTGCTCGTGCGCTTCAAAATCGATGCCTTACGCCGAAGGTTATGACGCGAAGTCAGTATCTGACGCATTTACGTGATCAACCCCGTAGGGCTTCTGTGACCTAAATGAGGGAAATTCAGACCGTTTTGTTTTCAAACGAACAAAAAACAAAAGTGGAAACGAAGTGTCATTTGAGAACTGGGTCCAACGGGCCCACCGCTCCGCAATATTTGAAATATGAGAGAGTCTGCGGGTGTGGCTGTTGTTCGTTTGGAACGAAAGATTCGCTTCAATTTCGCCAAGCTTAAGGCCAAAGGCCAGTTACATTCGGCAGTTATGCCATAGAACGAAGCAAGGCGTCGCCAATATCTCAATGCTTCGGTTGACCGCGCAACCATGGATCGAAGCCGCACAGAGTCTATAGAGACACCACCTTCCACTTCTACTGGTGGAAAGCGTCGTTTGACGCAAGTTGACCCTGCGCTTGGCGCTTTAAAACGTCAACGGCGTACGGGCAATCTTGCCTATGAGGTGCCCCAAACTCCCAAGAGTTTTCCGAAGCGTGGTACCCCAGCCACTTCACCAGATAATGGTATTGGCCTTTGCGACGGCGTCGCTTTAGAAGTTTCCCCTCGTGAAATTGAATGTTTCCTCGCGCATCAAGCAGCGCAAAAGGGAGCCGAAATCTCGGTCGAAGCATTTGATGCTCTAAAGCACAAGTGCAACTTCTTCGCGAGGTCCTTGCTCGGGTTGAGAGCTCTTTTAAAGTAGCTTAAAACTGTCTTTCGATGCTGGAGCGTCAGCAACCTCGTTTAGAGGGCCAGCTGGACATCCGGAGAGCATGCAGCAATCTGCGGCACGACCGTCTGTCTCAGCACAAGCGCCTTAAACTCCACGTGGGAAGGGTCCCGATATGGCTTAAGCGAGCCAACGTAGAATACTGGGTGTGTACGTTGCTTGCTAGGAAGGTTTAGCGTGTAAGATAGGCCCTTCTTGGCCACGACCGTAAATGGTCCAATAAAGCGCGGGCGCAATTTGGTCTTGAAGACCGCGGAAACCAAGTTAGTAGGTAGATTTATAGCGTTTAATACAACTCGGTCTCCGACCGCATATATATTGATACAGCTTCTACCTTTGGCATCTGCTTGTTTCTTCTGTTTATTAGGCTATCATCCATCTTGTCCTCACATCTCTTGAGACACTAAATCGCGTCGCGAGAAACTCGCCTACTGGTTTTCGAATGGCGACAGGGCCGATATTTGCAAGCCTATCGGCTTATTCTACCCTACCAAGCCCTGAGCCACGCAGTGCCGTGGGGGTGGGTGGATGAGACCGTTGACATAGAACGAATTGTAGCCTGTTGAGGCATGGACATCGTTATTTAACGCGAATTCCACCACTGGGAGCATTGAGCTTCAGCGCTTTGTAGTCTGAGCACACACACTGCGTAAAACGTCTTCAATGACGCGATTGACACGTCCAGTATGACCAATGGTCTGCGGATGGTCCGCGATGGACATGTCCAATCTTGTGCCAAGCACTCGGAAAATCGATTTTCAGAATTAACCCGTGACACGGGAGTCCCGATCATTCGGTACTTCAAATCCTCATCATGAGGAGCAACGATGCGCAGAGTATCCGCAGCATCCGTGCAATAAAGCAACACGAAGTTTTCGGTAAAAAATCGATGTAACCTTGCACGAAAACGTACCGACAATTTAAATCCTAATTCAGTGTTCTCTAGAGCTCGTAGCAGAGCTACACACTATTTATCCTTGGCGTAAGTCGAACGGATTAATTCAGTAATAGGCGTCATTATAGTCATTAAATGAGAGAGCTCATAAACCGACCTGCGTGATAGCGCATCGGCCAAAGCATTCTGCTTGCCAGGCTTATACTTCAACTCGAAATTGTATTCGGCGAAAAAAAAGCAATCGAGCCATTCTCTGTGAGAGATGGGGCGAGTTAGACGCAGTGCATAATGACGCGTGATCTGTATATATCACAACGGCTTAGAGCCGAGCAGATGGGCTCTGAATTTGACGAGAGTATACTTCATAGCAAGTAACTCTTTGCCATGAGCTGGGTGGTTCTTTTTGCAGCTTTAAGCTGTATAGACTCGAACGTAATAATACGGTTACGCCCATCAGCATCTGTTTAGAGCAGAGCACTGCCAATGGCAAAATCCGATGCGTTACATGCCACCTCGGCCGACCACACTCGGTGGACTTAGACGTGCCACTTCGCATATCTCAGAGGTATTGCACCCTTGATGCCCTAGCGAATCGCCAATCGTGTCACTACTGACACTCAGTATGGTGCCACCTCGGCCGACCACACTCAGTGGACTTAGATGTGCCTCTCGTCATTTACGGTTCCTTCCGAGCTAGCACGAGACTGGAACGGTACGAGAGAGAAAATCTCCTCATCCGACACTGACATTTTGTGTCAAAAAGCAAATCGTAAATGGCGCATTGTTCATGCTTATTATACGCTTATTACTGCCACTACTAGCACAAAGCCCATTCCTAAAAAAGACGTTCTTCAGAGCAATATGGTGGGATGTACGATGAACAGTGCACTTGGCTTAGTCGATAATTATTACCAACTGCTCATGGAAGCTAACAATATCCCGCTTACAGCGGTTAGCACCCCAAGCGGTATGCTATGGGAGTGGTTGGTTATGCCACAAGAATTTTCCAACGCCCCGGCAACATCTATTCGTCAAGTGATGCAACTGTTCCGCCCTCATCTAGGTTATATACATATTTATTTGGATGACATTTTTGTCCATAGACGTGCGGAGCAGGGTCAGTCGGATGTGGAAACCCATTTAGACCATTTCTGAGCAGTGCTCGAGTGTATGCGCACAAATAAATTGTATGCCAATGCATCTGAATGTATTTTGGCAGATAAGAAATTTCTTTTTTAAGATGCTTCATTGGGAAGCGAGGCCTTAGAGCGGATCCTGCCAAGGTAAAAGCTATAGTAGATTGGCCAGTTCCTAAAAAACAAAAGGATTTGCGTAAGTGGTTGGGTATCGCCAATTATTTACACAAATATAGCGAAAATTACACTGGTATGCTAGGGATTATCTAATCTCCTTAAAAAGGATACAGATGGTGCTGGACAGGCACAGAAACATTATGCTTTTCAGCAGTTAAGGATAGTCTATCCAATATCCGATTCTGCCCTGCCAAATCCAAATTGGACTTTCAGTGTCGTAACAAACATTGCGCGTGGCGGCGGCTAAGTTCTTAGACCTCCAATCGATCCATGGCTCATGACGTTCAAACCGGGCCATACCATGGATGAGATCATATCTCGAATCCAACTCAAGGTCCAAAGTCCAGAAACTTCATGCCTAAGTTCAATGAAACTTTAGGAATAGTGAGACGAGTCCCAGTCGCTAAGCGAACAGTGATTGTATCACTTTCATGCATTAGAAGCGCCTCGACGTATTGTTAATTTCCTTCAAGTAAAAGACGTCGAGCATAATTGCAAGACGCGCCTTAGTCACTTAAAATTGACCATGGCCTTATCAAAGCCCTTCACAGTCTCTTGAGCGACTAAAATGCCAGGCTTGTACTCACGCCCCGTGCCATCACGCACCGAGCTAATTGGGGCTAGGTCCTGTTTACTCTCACCTCCTGGAGGTTCAACAGAGGCTGGGTCATTCCCACTAGGGCGCCCGCACCTACTGGATATCGACGTTTTACCACACCGCACCAGATTCCTGGTTAATGTCGGAATTGGTCCTCTTTCGAGTTTTGCGCGTATTTCGTAGGGGACAGGCCGGACGTTAATGTTTCGTGCTTCCGCACATATAACATCTACGGATGTCTTATGCTGTTCCACAGCTTGAAAAGTCTCTTCTCGTTCCTCAACGAGGCTTAGATTCATGGGTTACTGTCTATTAGACGGTGCCAATGTGATCGAAGAGCTTGTTCGGTAATCAGGCGTGCTAACACGAGCAGACTTAAAGTCAAACTCAGCGCGCAGTGCTTTGGCAACTGCCTCTTCGAAAGTAGCAGGATGAGATCGGAATATTTCCGACCGGGCAACGCCCTCATTGAGACGTCCCATAAAGATTGTTACGACAATTGCTTCTTGCACCGGGTCTTAATGCATAGATGTAATGATAGTTCTTAACTCCTGGACAAGTTTGCTAGGGTTCGTTTACCCTGTCGAGTCGCTATGAGCCGTGATCGCATGCGAAACCCTGATCAGTCGGTTCAAACATGCTGGTCGTTTGCTGTTCCCATGAGATAAAAGCGCTGTTTATGGACTTACTGCACGATAGTGCCCACTCCATGGCTCTACCTCCGAGTTTGAGAAAGGCCATAGCCACCTTTTGCCGTTCTGTTAAGAACAAGGCAGAGTCAATGGACATCTCCATCTGCTTAATCCAACAAATGAGATTTTCTCCCTCGTTTCCCTCAAATGTCTTTACATTGACAGCTAGAGGACGAGCCTTCGGCTCTGAATCAGGTACAGAGATGTACCGGGATTGGCATCAATGCCGCTAGGTGATCTTGTACCTGGCCTATCAGGGAGGATTTATATCGTATAAAGGCTTTAAGCCTTGCATGCAGAACCTCTGGTCCCTGGGATATAATGAACTCAATATGTTCAAGCCCAAACAAACTTTCGAGCTTGTCACAAGGTGCGCGTTGCGCCTGTGAAAGTTCTTGAAACTCTTCCATTTCAGTGAAGGCTTAGTCTTATAAAGACTCAGGCGTAGATTGACTACGAGTGCAATCTGGTGTAGCGGAGCTACCTCGCTCTTGAAGTCAGAAGAAGACTTTAGACTAGAATAGTATCTTAGTTCTATAAAATTAAAAGGTTTAGCAACCCAGGGAGTCGTACAAGCTAATTAAGCTTAGTGAATCTAGTTCAAGGGAATCAGGAGTTCATAGAGCCAAGTGGCAACTAGTGCCCGAGAGTATATACCTTAGAAAGACTTCTTTCTCTTACAGATCAATTCGCAAGCCTTAACAAGGCACTTAAAGCTATAAGATCAACATGGAACTGCATTTTATTACATTATTCAATTTAAAACCTTACCCTAGCTAATTTAAAAAAGATCTCGGCCGCCAGATTTATATCTGGCTGCTGCCACATTTGTTACCCATAATAAATGGGATTTAAGTTATTAACTATTTTAAAATAGGATAAAGGGGTATTTTACCCATAAGTTAATGTACCACAATAACGGTTCTCCAACCGATGTGTGCCCCATTACACTTAATGTCTGATATGTTAAATTAATAAAAAAAGAATGTGTTGTGACTCATTCTTCACCGCGTCATGCTGCAATTGACGGGGTTATTGTAAAGATTTGAATCATCAAATGAACAGAATTGTCACATGACTGCCCCGATATCACCATGTATGGTAATCTTAACCGTATTGACCATACAGATATTCTTTTTTTTTCTTATTATTCGTTTATATTATCTATGTTGATGAGCTTCCCCGTTACAGTTATACAAAAAATTGACAATGTCACTCGCCCATATTAGTCTATTGGCAATTCAGCTCAATTTGATAATAGGCTCGGGTAGTATCTCCGTGTGCAGTACAAGCACGATGGTTCTTTTCCATTAGTAGGCTTTTTACCTTAAACTTTCATACGTTAGTTGTAACGGGGCACTGCCGACTTGTACTGCTTCAGAAAAAGTCCACTTCGCACTGCTTCAGTGGAAGTGGTGCCTCACGTTACGTTACGTACACTAGTGCGTGCAAAGGAAGACTCTCTTTAAAACACTTGCTCTTAAGAGGGTTAAAAGAGACTGTATTTAATATAATCAAGCTCTTCAGTTTCTATCTATTTAATATTAACTTAATTATAAACTATTACAAAACATGTAGGCGGGCACGTCTCAATGCAGCCACGCTCTACTTAGACACACACCCTATAGCAGCGAGGAAGAGTTAGACCGTCTTCTCTTGCGTGCAGTGAACCGACCTCACTGGCCGAGTGGTTAAGCACTGGAACTGGGACCGGGAGGTACGTGGATCGATACCCGCGGAGGGCGGTACGATGACACATCGCCGGAGATAGGCTAAAAAGCAGACGAGCAACCATCCAATGGATGGCCGCCCTGCCAACCCGCACCGAAGGTGTGTGATAGTTGGGTGGGAGGAGGCCCTGTAGCCGAAATTCCCCATAGTGTAATGAGGGGTGCGGGGTTCCAATAAGAGAACTTCGTCAAAATTGAATCTCTTGCGTGCAGTGAGGTAGTAATGGTGGGCGCCTTAGCGAACTCACCCAACGCACTAAGTTATCTAGTAAAGTGTCGTTACGGGAGCGGTAATCCGTCTCCTTGTGCGCACCTACCAAGTAGGAAGTAGTTTTCAGACTGATTTATGTTTAATAGAATTAAATATACATACCTCTTTTTACCAATTAAAATGTCATCTCTGTAGATAACACTTAATATGTATTGCGAGCGTATCTTTCTAGATACCTCGCGTAACGGATGGCGCTAGCCGTCATCATGGATGACGCTGGGCGTCATCCCTCCTAATGTGAATGCACCCATGTGCATCACATACACAAGGGTTGGGCCACAAATATGCCACCACAAAAGAGGTGCCAGGGTGTTGGTAGGTCGTCTGCAAAGACACTCACTCAACCTCGCGCTAAGCGCACGCGCCGCGTTAACACGCTGGCAGCGTCCAATGCCTTAGTCGGAACGCCGACAGCCACTGCTGCTGTCGCGTTAACGAGGCTTAAGGATCCATCCCACTTGAACAGTGAGGATGTTGATCCGTCGCTCACTGTCGATTACAATGAGTCGACACCGTTGCCGTAACCTCATAGTAGGATGCGGACAACGAGCTCATGAGGAAGGATGATGGCGCATTATTGCCCATTTAAACTTCTCTCATGGCTCACAATATGATGACAGCAACATTTACAAATGCTCTCTCGTCGTCTGCGCGAATAGCGCAGCGACGGGTAATGAGAGCGCTGCCCATAAAGGCGCAGCCGCTTCTTCGTTGGGTATAACTACAACGCCTTATGCTCAGACCACTATCCATTATGTCTCTGACATAGAGGATTCTGAGCCTAAAGCTCCGCCGACGACATGTGAACGTGCTCAGTCGGTGTCACAAGCCAGTCGTTTTGAACGTGGCTATGTGACGGGTGGCATATCACCGATGCCCCCTCCATCTAAATGGCCTCGTTTAAACGGGCCAAGAGCGTCGCTCCTAGAGCGCGCTCTTGTAGACGCACATAATTATTATAGCGTCTTTAAATCATGGAAGGGTCAGGAAAATCGCTTGGGTGTATTTTGCCGATCCCGGTCGTGTTGCATTCAAAATAAACGCCCGACCAATACGAGGCGGAATTCCTGCGCCGCATTCATCCGCATTCCGGTGCGATGAAACAGCGGTCACAGCGAATTAATTTCGCCCGCTTGCGTGTGAAAGAAATCATGGGCGGTACTGTACCCCCTGTCTCTTCTCACACGCTACTTCTGTTAGTCCATTTGAGACTAGCGAATAGGTCTCAGCTGGTGCTCCTTTTCCTAGGCAGCCACCATGCCGGGCACATCAATACGTATGGTATCGATCGGTTCCCAAGAGTCGAAAATCTTCGGGTATCCTCTCCACTGGACAAGGATTTGATTATTCTGCCTCACGGAGAGGTGGGCAAGCGACCTTCCAACAAGGAAGCGTTTATTCCGACCCGCAACCATCAGTGCAGGTGGCACCCTATAGAAATGGCGATCTCGTACACCTAATCGCGGCTGCCTTACCTTCGTCCGTTCAGTCGCAAGCGTTCAGCGCTGCTGAGTTACGTACTGTGGATCTCGAGGGTAGTGTCTTGCGACTGACCTCGGATCTTGTTGATGACACAGAGAAGGCTCGTCAGGGTTATGAACGCCTAAAGTCTTGGTTGGACGTTATGGAGAAGATAATGCTGAGGGATCCGCGTTACTCGCGTGATGTTCCTCACTCTCCGAGTCCTGTTCGTGGTGGGAGGAGTCGGTCGGCTGATAGTTTTTCGCCTCCTCCGTCCCCCTCACCCGAACGCTCGACTCACAGTCGGCGTCAGCATCAGTCTCCTTAGACGGATGGGGGTACGTGATCTCACCTGGATCTACATACCGATTTGGACGAGCCACATAAAATACGGGGTGCGTATTATATGCAGGGGAAGGGTTAGCCTATAATTGAGGTCTCCAACCTCTTCAACCAGCATGAAATGCAGCAACAACTTCGTAGTACCTCCAGGTAGTACAGAAATTTCATTTTGGGTAGTGTAGCAGCTGTTAATCTTACTTTCCCCCACTCTAAGGCGTTCATTTTTTTGCGACCATTTCGGACCGCAAATTCATTTTGCTTGCCCTGTACGCTTGCCATCGCGTCACGACTTTTCGTGTGATGGCTAATTGCACATCCACAAAGCATTAAGCCTCGCTCACGCGTTAGCATCAAACTCGCCTATGATACTGCCGAGAGGTCGGTCATAGGACGTAGTTTTATTGACCACTGCTAAACTGGCAGGGTCAATACGGCAAGTTTCTGTCGTTGAGATGATACCCTCGCGGGTCATCGTCATATTGACGAAACTATGTCCCTCTTTCGCACCGAGCATAGTGGGGGCCTCCTCCACTAAGACTCGGGCTGCGCACAAAGGAGACTGGCGTCCGAGGATGGCGCATTCTGTTAATCTAATACGGTGTCTCACCCGTACTGGCGTGGAAACTGTTATTTACAGCGAACTCCACAAAGGGCAATTGCTTGCTACACTCATTGGGAATTGCTATAGTTCGTAAGACATCCGCCACGACCCGATTGGCACGTTCTGTTTGGCCATCGGTCTGGGTATGATCTGCGGTCGACATGTGGAGCTTGCTACCTAGCAGCTCGAACACATGTCGCCAAAAACCAGAGGTAAAACGTGGATCCCGGTCCGATACTATGGACTTGGCAACCCGTTTAGTCGGTAAACATGTTCTAGGAACAAAAGAGCTGCCTTCTTGCCTGTGTTCGATGTTTCACATGGTGCTAAATACACCATCTTGCTCAGTCTGTCTACAAAGACGACGAGCTTCGTCCGACCTTATGGTCAAGCGGCATGCGAAACCTGAAGTTC
>NC_090624.1:329041-353640 GCF_004359215.1 Bremia lactucae | reverse complement strand
CTTCTCTTTACAAGAGAAGTCACTAAAGCTGAAGGCGAGTTCTACCTGAACTCCCTTAGACTTAACGAGCGCGCCGTTCGCTAAACGAACGGTCGCCTCTTCTCGCTTGCCATCTTGGCAAAGCGACTCAAACATCGCCGGTCTCTTACTTAGAGCCGCGAGTTTCACAAAATTTTGTGATACCATCGAATCCACTAGGAGGGTGGTCTAATTACTATTATTTAGTAATTGACCATCCCCTTAAGTACACCAAGTGTACTTAACGGGGACTGTGTAACATTAGGGCAACTTTAGCCCGTTACAAATGAAGTCTTATCTGTCTTTCTCTTTGCGCGCGTCTAGCGCTGACGGGACCGCGGAGCAAGTGAAGACAATGGCCCATATCTACCTATGGATAAGCTTCCCGAATATTACTACGTAAAGTAATATTCGTCAAATATTATCTACCTTCTAGACAATATATTAATGAATAACCTTTAAGTGTTAATTTTCTGTACCGATACACTCCTATACATAAGTGCATCGCGCGGTTTAGTTGTCATCTGCGCCTACACAGAAAGAATAAGTCTGCTGTGTGAATTAAGTCAAACTTTTGTGACACATCGAGCCGTTCAGGTAAAAGTTAGGCTACCACGATTACAAATGTTTTAATCCTTATTTGTTTTCTTCAAATGAAACTTAGCAATGGGTGAGTAACACGTGAATTTTTTTATATTGCTTAAGCCAAGTATATTCTTAATTAGAGGTCGATGCCACCACAAAACGATCACATCCCCACTAGAAGCTCAAGTGGCTAAATTGGATACGCTTCCATTTACAACCATTGACGAAATAATCCGCGAAGTTCGACTTGGATACCTTTCGTGATTTTTGAACAGCCTCAATGCCATTAAGTATTTATAAATCTAGCAAAGCACCAGCGTAAAATCAAGCAAGCCCCGATAGTATGCGATTCATCGTGGTCGATAATGGACTTAATTCTAGTCATGGGTACGGAAAGTAATTTATGGTCGAGGCGTGCCATTTGATGGGTTCTTCGAGCCTTTTATTTATATCTCGACGCAGCTAGTTCAAACAGTAGTGATCCACGACGATCAACGAAACCAGAGCAATCAGTAGTGTAGATTGAATGCCGAGGATTCTAGAGCCGTGCTGGCATGCTTTAAGTGTGCCTTCTTGCATTAATGCTCTTTTTCCATGTCATTGTCTTCACGGCAAGATTGCCTTTCCGATAACAGGGTGCAGACCATCTTCGTAAATCGTCAGTCGAGGGCACGCTCTGACTCGCGCAATTCCACCCAATCGTGCGCCGACTTTCAAATGATATGGCCGCTTTTTATCGAATCGAAACGTCCTTTTCTCAGAGCGCCCCGTACCCTCCACTTTGTCGTATCTGGGGGTAGGCTTCCACATACAATTCCAGAAAGCACGGAGCGTGGAAAGGTCGTTTAAGCGAAAGGGGGGGGGGGGAGCCCGGAAAGAGAAAATTGGAAGCATTCAGCGTTTCTCTGGGTGGAGAACAAGCGAGCGAGGCGAGACCGGAGCCGAGACTGCAGGGCCTGAGCGGACTTCGAACGACACGCCGTGCGTTAGTAGGATTGATATCGAAGCGACAGCTAGGATGCAGCAGGAACGAGAGAGCGCCGAGTTGTGTCTGAACGGCTGTGGCTTCTTTGGTGCGCCCGGCAGTGGCGGCATGTGCAGCGTGTGCTGGAAGAAAACCATGTCGGATCGTCAGGCGGTCGTGGCTTCCCCACGCGCGACGGAACGGAAGGTGGAAGTGGCTGCAGTGCTCGAAACGGTAGCGCCCACAGCGGCTGACGTGATTGACAATAGTATGGCAGCGGTTAAGGAAGAAGCGGTGGAGCAAGCACCGCTGGAGAAGCTCGTGCAGAAGAACAAGAAGCGTTGCTGGGAGTGCAAGAAAAAAGTGGGACTCACGGCCATTGAGTGCCGCTGTAGCCACGTGTTTTGCAATAGCCATCGGTTTGAGGATCAGCACAATTGCACGTTTGATTTCAAGACGGCGGACCGGGTCGAGCTCGCACGCCGCAATCCTGGAGGAGGAGAGTTTAGTAAGCTGGACAAGCTATAAGATTGTCCTCGTGGCTTCGTGTTACTAGCAGCGCTCGTGGCGACGACGGCCTGCGATCAGTCAAGTGCTGACTTCGGTGGCTCGAGTTTGCTGTCTTGGACACTGCTGGAGACGATGGACGAGGAAGACGCGTCAGTCGCAGCGGCGTGTTCTGTTTTATTAGGTCAGGCGTAAGAGAGTAGTCAGCCAGCGAGCGGTGGACCATATTTGCCGGTAAAACGTGTTGCTTTCGCCATTTAATTAGTTTTTTGCTCTATTTTTGCCTAAAATGCGCCATTTACGAATCGTGTGGAACATTTAGAATATGCTCGACTCGACGATGAATTTTACTTTAGTTCTCAGAATCGAACGTGGTGTCTATTTTGCGGCATAAACACTTGACACAGTAGGGAAATTTTTATTGACATGATGACTTAGGTCAACGGTAATTTTTTTCGCTTTTAATATCGAGCCAACCAATTAAATAAAACCACATGATTATTCGATTTCGGGTTCGACTAGGAATAATTTTCATGGTAATATTGTGGCAGTTATGTGACCGTTCTGTTCACTGGTTGATTAAAGTCGTAATTTTAAAACCCTAATCACTACTAGACGAGCGAATGGGTGGTGAGCGATGAAACATTACACATTTTTGATACCAATACATTAAGTCAGTCAAAAGAAGTTGTCAATCCGTAAAAACTCAATTATGTAATTGCAGTTTTACTTTTTTTCCAATACTAAGCATTCCACAGCATTGACATTATAGTATTCAGAGGCACCTTTTGTAACAGGCTATAGTCGCCCTATGTTACAAAATCTCCGTTAAGTACACTCTAATTACTTCAGTGAAGTAATTAGACCAACCACTTGGGTGTGGTTCACATTGTGACCCACCCTTGTGTGAATTATGCACATGGGTGCAATCACATTAGGAGGGATGATGCCTAGCGCCATCCGTGGTGACGGCTATGTTCGCAATATATATCAGTGGGCATAATTCCAGGTATGGCATTTATAATTGGTAAAAATTGGTTATATATTTAATACGATTAAATATATTGTGGTTACAACAGGTACAGACCCCTGTACCTGGGATGACGCAAATACGTTGTCCCAAACCTTAAAGAGTGACATCTCTAAGCACAGGGGAGTCGAACAAAACTCCCTCTTAAGGTGGTTTGTCGATTCGGACGACGCTATAAGGGCACGTCACATCGTCGACGAGCAAATGCAAGTTGCATTCCCTCAATCAAATTTGGCAGGTCGTGCCAAAACTTGGGCATAAGCCTTAAGTTGCGCGACCCATATGTCTATGGGTCGCTAGAGGCTTTTAAAGCCCGGCTCAAACAGACGTTTGAACCGCCTAGGGCTGAGTTCAGAGCTTCTGAAACTCAAGCAAGGCAAGCGTGATGTTCACGCATATGCCCAGCATATACGACTCTTAGCGAGTAGTATTACGAATAACCCAGTCCATGAACACACGTTGATTACCGTGTTCATGCAAGGTGTTACAAATCATCCCGTAAGACCCACCTGTTCCGCTTGAAACTGGATACGCTTGAAGAAGCAATATTCGTTGCGGAACAGGAGGACTTTATCTTGAAAAAGTCTCAAGCTAGTTCGTCATCATTTCGTCCTCCAAGACAACACG
Source organism: Bremia lactucae (assembly GCF_004359215.1). Classification (NCBI taxonomy): domain Eukaryota; phylum Oomycota; class Peronosporomycetes; order Peronosporales; family Peronosporaceae; genus Bremia; species Bremia lactucae. Next base: position 349,909 of record NC_090624.1, on the reverse strand, counting down.
AACTGAAGGAGCGGGCGACATTCAAGGAAGATACCGGTTGTCCAAAATGAACAACACATGATCCTAGATCGAGTAGAGAGTCGACCGTAGAGGACCCGACGGTGATAGCGTATTCACAGTCGGAAGACGACGAGGGAATAAGTCCCACGTACTTGAGGAGAAATCTCCTCAAATAGTTAATGCTGAAGTGACTAGATTTTAGCATCCCGAGGGATTAGTCCCTCGGCAGCCTATGGATAATCATAGGAAGAAACCGAGACACTGAATGGCTTGGTTAATGACGGATCAAGATTAGGCGCTTATACTCTTGATCTGTATGCGCCTCCGAAGTTAACTCCGGAGATAACTCAATTACCAACCCTAGAACCCAAGCGGTTCTTGAGAGATCTGCATAGTGGTAGAACTAAGCAGAATTGCTTTCTCGTCACAGAGGATGAATACGGACCGATATTCGGTCAGCGGTAATTCTTGCAGTGAACGAACGGGTTCTCAGCAGTTCATCGATGGACGAAAGTGTCCTCGATCACTTTCCTGGTGTCTTGCCTCGAAGTCTGGTCTGCGCGAGAACGCGTCAGCCAAGACATTCGACTTATTCGGCTTGTATTTAACCTTAAGATCAAATTCAGAAAAGAATGTAAGCCATCTTGCCATTCGAGGCGAGAGGTGCGGCGAATTTATAGCTGTCCGCAGTGATGCGTGATCCGTATGAACCAAAAATGGTTCGGTGCCCAACCGGTGCAGTCAAACTTGACAAGAGCATACTTTATTGAAAGTCGCTCCTTGTCATGCACAGGGTTATTCAGTTCCGCGGCTTTCAAAAGCCGGGACTGATAAGAGATGGCGCGGTCAACGCCGTCCGCATCTTTCTGCATGAAGGCGCTGCCGATTGCAAAATTACTTGTATCGCAGACGACGCTAAAGGGCTTATCCGCGTCTGACATTGCCAAGACTGGTCCCTCTACAAGGGACAGCTTCACTGTGAGCGCATCATGTTGTTCTTTTAACCAAATCTATTCTGCGTCCTTATTACTGAGGTCAGCTAATGGTTTTGTTTGCTTAGCATAATTCTTGCAATACTCATGATAGCAATTAGCGAGCACTAGGAATTGGCACAAATGCTTTGCATGTCGTGGGATTGGCAATTCTTTTACCGATCTTTACCTTGTCTGGGTCTACACGCACACCATGGGTACGTACGATGCAACCGAATACAGATTTCTCGGGGACCGCTATGACGCACCTTTGCACGGTGACGTATAACTAAGCGTCCTCCAGAGTCTGCAACCCATTATCTAAATGACGCTTGTGCGACTCGATTTGCGCTCAGCCCGTCATCGGCAATACTCGTCAAAGCAATGGGGCGCGTAGGCACGGTGCTGACGCATCAGGTGAGCCACCACTCGTTTGAGTTTCGCTGGTCCGTTTTTATACCTTTAGGCTTCAAAGCATCCCGCTTGGGATGCTTACTACCGTTTTGGCTACATCGGACTCTCTCAAAAGTAGCAGATAGTAGTTATCCTCCAAATCCAGTGCGGAAAAAATAGTTGACTTTCGCATGGAGTTCAACAAGACATCTTCTTGCGGGATTGGCGTTTGCGCCGGTATGGTCGCCATGTTCAGCTTATTGTAAGCATGGACTACGCGCCATCCACCTGTGACTTTACGGACACAAAGGTCGGGCTCCATGGAAGCGGCTTGCTCTCACGTACATGTCCCGCCTTAGCTCGCTTGTCGAAGAACTCATCGATATAATTGACTTGATCATTCGGCAACGGCCATTGCCTGGTCACACCATTCTTGGCTAGGCTCTAAATCAATTTTGCGCCTGACGCCCCTATCGGCAGGTAGGCAGCTCAACACTTATTCTGGAAACACATCGCGATGTTTCCACATAAATTCAAAGAACGGACTGTCTCTCAAGGCATCCCAACCTTGAGCAGTGAACCGTTTCTTTTTGTCCGCTTTTAGGACGCTCTCGTCCATTGTAGACGACGAGCAACAGTCCAGCAAGTTTTTCTGGAACTGGTGTGACTATTTCGTGGATCGTTCCTTCCTTTGATTCGGCAAGAAACAGATCCCACAACATCTCCGGGAGATTTACTATCTCCTCGGCAGATTTCAAGACGTGCTGGACCACCTTAACAGAGGATGCCTCCGTCATTTTGTCTTCGACGCCTCGAACACTTCGTTCGAAGGCCCGTCCTCTTCAATTTGGACCGATCCGAAGGTCACTCGTTATGACGTGCCTTTGATCGTCCTTATCTGTCGAGTACTGGTTCTCCTAGTAGCCACGACCTTTAACTGGGAAGCGGGTGCCGTTGCTATCCTGGCTAACGCACCCCTTCAAACCGCATTAGGATCTAGGCATTATGCCGGTTCATGCTTGACTTTATGTCAGCTCGCCGTCTACTACAACAGGCTTTCGGCTCTATGCTAAGACAATGACAAGTAGCTATGCGACATTCGGACGCATGGCTACTTTAATTGTCTTTCTCTACTTCACCAGGCGTTGGACTCTCTTTAGGACCTGGTGACGTTTGACATCTCGTCAGCGCACCCCTAACTGCGCCTGGCACGACATCACTTGTATATGCCTCTCGCAAGAGCACATCCTTTGCGGTATCCTGTGTAGATCAAGCATCTGTGCAGTACGCATGGTTGGTGTCCTGCCATCCATGGCATGCCTAGGATGAGGTCATACGGACTCTCCATACCTAGCACTATGAACTTCTCTCTACAGGAGAAGTCACTAAAGCTGACAGCAAAACCTACTTGAACTCCCTCAGACTTTACGAGCGCGTCGTTCGCTAAATGAACGGTCGTCACTTCTCGCATGCCATCCTGCTAAAGCGACTCAAACATCGCCGGTCTCTTTTTTAGAGATGCGGGTTTGACAAAATTCTGTGATGCACACGAATCCACAAGAAGGGTCATCACATGGTCATAGCCTCGTACTTGAGAGCTATAGACCAGTAGAATTTGAGGTTTAAAATTTTGAGAAATCAGGGACTATGCTACCCATTTGTTCAATAACTATAATTTTTTTAAGGGTAGCTCAATAGTCCGCGTGAGTAGGACATCCCGCCCTACTGCGCTCTTGCTTTTCTCAACCTTTCAGTGGTCGATGCAGAACTCATTCGTCTCGCATACTGGCTCTTGCCATCACCCTTTGGGAATGGAATCCTCTTGCTGGGCGTCTTCGCACTAGCAGGGACCTTGGCATAGCAGCGAACCATCAAATGGCCACGCTTGCCGCATTTAAAACAGACAACGTCTGCATTACCCAACTACATGGGAGTGATATCTGACCTCTCGGCCGACGGGTTATACCAAGCTGTCGCCTAGGCACTGTTGAAGGATTTGTCTCAGCAAAGGCAATTTCGATTGTCTCCTCCATCGTCGACGGCAACTTTATCAAAGGAGCCTGTCGCGATGAGTCTTGCCATAGTCCGCTCATAAACGTGGGCACCTAAATGTGCTCCGGAATCGGACCTACGGAAATGGATGCCGACAACGAGCGCATCTCCTGCACATACTCTTGCTTGGATTACTTTGCCTGTCGCGACCCAAAGAAGCGCATATTTAGCAACACGTCGTTTTTCGGCGGCTGGTACGTGGAGCATACCTTTTCCTTAAAGATTGCCCATGTAGGGAAAGCCTTTCGGCTACCATCAGCGACATGTAAGCCCACTATGACGCCTTATCGCGCAGATGCGACATGGTGAACGACATTATCCGGGTGTTGTCTTCGATGAGCTGCGCTACTCAGCATTGCTCCACGGCTAACAGCCAATGGACAATCTTGGGTGCTGTAGTTCCATCAAACTTGGGCGGTCCATCCGAATGGGCCTCGGCTGATGCGGCCGGGCGGAGGGCATCTCTACAGTCCTGTTGAGAGCCTGGCTCCGGGACTGCTCTCGCCTAACCTCATCTTGAGTCTGAGTGACAGACTCCGCCGCAGCATGGCTGTGCGCTCTCCGCTGTCCGAGCACGAACGCCGTAAACTGCCTTAATTGAGCAACATGTTGCTCAGGAGGACTGCCCAGGAGGTTGGCCAAGGTTAGTTTATTAAGTCCCTGCGCCAACTGCCACCTCCCGATGATGTTCGAAGAGGTGAAGGAAATGTGCCCAATCGAAATTGAGGCTGATCCTAACTATCACGCTCCGAGATGCGTGTCGTGGAAAGAATTTCAAGTGCTATCAAGTGAAGGCGGGCACGTCTATTGCGGCCACACTCTACTTAAGCCGACACCTAAGCAAAGCGAGGAAGAAGTTTGACTGTCTTCTCTCACGTGCAGTGAGGCAGTTGGTGGGCGACTAAGCGCCCACCCAGCGAACTAGAAGCCTTAGTTCTAGTGACGTTACGGGAGCGGTAATTCGGATCCACGTGCAAACTTGTGATGCAACGGAGCACTACTGACTTGTGCTGCTTCAGTATAAGTCCACTTCGCAATCCCTCAGTGCGAGTGGTGTCTCACGTCACTCGTAAATGCAGAGGAAGAATCTCTTTAAAATAATTGGCTTAGAGACGGTTATTTCAAAACTGTTTAATTATAATTGAGTTATTCTGTTCTATCTACTTAATACTAGCTTAATTATAAAGTAATACAAAACATGTAATAAAAGTCTTTTATATCGTTCTCTTTAACGCGTCCAGCGCTAACTGGACCACGGAGAAAGTAGATATAATGGTCTATATCTACCAGTTGATAACCGTGTAGAATATTATCATGTAAAGTAATATTTTCCAAATAATATCTACCTTTCAGATAATATATTAACAGCCTTTAAGTGTTTATTTCATGTAACGATACACCCCGTTACATCACCCCTCCCTTAAACGACAATCACTCTGACTGTCATTGGGAAGAGTGGTCACTATAAGACCACTTTATTAAAAACGATGTTGATTGGTCAGAACTATCATTTTTAATTCTATCGCATGGTTAACAAGTCCATGCGGTAGGCGAATAGTGCGGCGCCTTCGGCTGCGGTTCATGCAGCCGCGGGCGACACATTATTGTCTCTTGCGGCAGACGTTCCGTCTGCAGTAGTGCCATCTTCTTCCGCAACTTTAAATGTTGCGGGTGCACGTAGAGATACCACGTGAATGCGACCCCTCTTTGGAGGTCGACTACGAATGCGAGTCGGATGAAATGGCCGGCTTGGGAAGAACAGAACAGTCGCCCGATCATCTTCAGGCGGCTGACTATGAGCCTTCGAATGAGGGAGCTCATTTGAGTAGACGTGCTGGTAGCGTTCGCTAAAGCATGTTCGGTGTCGACGATGAGGATGATTCCTCATCGCCCATTCCGTCTCCCGTGCCGTCACTCGAACAGATTTCTGTGCATGGTGATGACAATGGCGTAAGCCATCGCTATAAAATTTCTTGTGGTACCCCTAGTTCAGTGGGTACCACTCAGGGGATCGTAGACACTAAAATATCTCGTCTTGCCCCTGGGATGAAGCCGTTGCTTTTGCCCGAGCAGCTGATTTATAGCTTCTCTGGAAAGACTACTCCTCACAATAAATATCCTTTAGTTATTGCGACAAAGCTACATGTCCTTGATCCCAGCGCAAAGAACTTTCGCGCTGAGGGAAGATTTTTATCTCGATGCTTTTTTCAAGCATCGATGGTATAGTGGGAACAATAAGCGAGATAAAGTCTCGCTGATACAAGCCTGGAGCGCGTTTATTCGCAATGTCAAAGACATTGGATGCGAAGCCTGGCTTCAAAGACTTAACGCGATTCGCGCTAGAGTCGAGAAACGAACTCCAACCGGTGCAAGGTATAGATTGCATCGGCTGTCACGTAAGGCAGGCCTTTCATGCCTCACGTGGGGTGATCCCTGTCCGTGTTGTGTTGACAACACGAAGCGAGTAAAAGAAGATGTTTATTATCTTTCTTCGCCCTGGGAAAAGGCTCATTTCTCTATCGAAATGCGCGATGCGATTGACGTTTTGCAATCGATTTACAAGCGCCAGGGACGCGTGTTTTCCGATGGACCTTCCGATCCATCAAATGAGTCTCGTCATACTGACGGACGAGCCCTCAACGTCAGCAACCAGCTGGGAACGAGGCTCCCAGCTGTCATGTGAAGGTGGATAACCGCGCCAGCAAACAAGATAACTCGTTCGCTGCCTCTTCACATCACGGTGGTTTTGGATACGTTCCACAAGGAAACGTTTCTTGACCACCGCGGAAATCCACCAATGGTTGTGGCGGAAGAGGGAGAATTAGATCCGACCCATGTGTCGGATCTAGAGTCGAGGATCGACAAAATCGATCGCTTCCTCCATGATTTGGAGGAGGGGCTTGACCACAAGCGTGATAAGCGTCGCTCGTTGAAGCAGATGGTGCAGGCTCACCATATCGAACGGTTGGAAGACCGTTCGAAGAGTGCCTACTCCATGTTGGAGAACGAACGGAATGATCACGCTCTCCGTGATGAGCTGTCGTCAGCTCATCGCGATTTCGAGAACTTCGGACCTGGCATGAGAATCTAAAGATTCAACATGAAAATCTGGCTCGTAACCACAAGAATTTTTTGGGATTCTTGAAAAGGGTGGTCAGATCCGTCCTCGGAAGAGACCGAGTACGGGCGGAGCCGACCAACGTAAAACGTAGGATGCGGTCGCATCCTACGTGGCAATTATATTGTGTACGCATTGCCTCTGCGATGCAGCACACGGAAAAACCCAATGAACTTGGGTAGTAGTTTACTGCTACCCACATTAGTGACTACATGCCTAGGCAAGTTTACCGTATAGAGTAGTACCATTTCGTTAACTTTAAATGAAAGAATGTTTGCTCTTCCATGTTTGTCTGCGTTCCGTTTCTGACGGTCCACTGCGTTAGCAATGGAATCTTGTACGAAACGGATTACTGTTCTCGAGTCAATATAAAATCCTCTGCTGACTCATTTGTTTTGTCTTTTTCAGTGCGCTTTGTGCGCACTGCCATGAGAGTTTTCTCATCTTTGATGTCGATTGCTTCGACATCGACATCATTCGAGTCGTTGTAAACTTTCACGAGTGAATAGCATGAGCTAGAAATGGTTTTGCTCGCGAGTTCCCCCTCTTAAACTAGAGGATCCCTCTAATTGGGTCGGTATACGTGGATGGCGTAAGCCATTGACGAAGAGCGGTGTATGCGCTGTAGACGCGTGCACATAATTATTGATAGCGCATTCGGCCATCGGTAAGAACTCGGTCTAACTCGGATACGATTAAACGTAACCTCGAAGTATCTCTTCGAGGACGCGATTTACGCGTTCCGTCTGACCATCTCTCTCTGGATGATCAGAAGTTTACATAGTCAGCCGTGTTTCGAGAGATCGGAACACGGATTGCCAAAGCTCCGCGGTAAACCGTGGATCTCCATACGAGACCAATTCACGGGGTAACCCGTGGAGTTTGAAGACCGTGTCGATAAAGACAAGGGCAAGCCGTGATCGACTCTAGTACTGCAGCAAGATGTACCATCTTGCAAGAATTCCTCTGCTGACTCATTTGTTTTGTCTTTTTCAGTGCGCTTTGTGCGCACTACCATGAGAGTTTTCTATCCAAAGGCGTAATCCATAGATATGGACTGCCAACATTCTGCCGGAAGTGGTAGAGGCTGAAGAGGTGCACGGGATGAAGGGCTAGGCTTCACCCGTTGACATAGCTCGCAAGCACGAATGTACTTGCGCACGAACTGATACTGGGGGGCCAGTAAAAGTAGCGACTTACTGTCGGATAAGTTTTCTCACATCCACGATGCCCACTTGTTGGTGCATCGTGACACTCATACATGATGCGCAAGCGAAAATCATTGTGAGTTGGGACGACGACACAAAGAATGTCGCCGGTAACGGCTGTGTAATACAATAAGCCGTTGCGTGTTGTGTATAGATAGGATGATGATCGATATAAAGCCGGTAAATCTTTAAAAGATTTATCGGATGGATTCATCAGATGATCCATTAAACGCAGGAGGTCCCTATCTTCTGCATAGGTTTTCTGTATGTCATAAAAAAGGTTGATGACGGAACACTTGAAATAAGTGTTGCAACAGTGGGATTATTTCCGGCTCGAAATCGGGTCGGCGTGATAACGTATCAGCGACGACAATAAGTCGTCCTTGTTTATATTCCACGGAGAAATTGTACTCCGCGAAGACGTGCGTAATGACGCATGGTCCGTATATACGATAAACGGTCTATCTTCGAGGAGATAGACCCCTAAACAGTGCATATTTCATGGCAAGGAGTTCCTTGTCATGCACTGGGTAATTGTGTTCAGCTGGTTGCAGCTGACGCGGTTGTTTTTTCTCGTCTTTTTTTCAAGAGACGAGAGAGATGAACTGTCATCTCGGCATAATTGCGGGAGTACTTGTGCAAGTGCGCCGGTAATCTAACGAACTTTCTAAGTCCCCTGACATCGACTGGAACTGGCCAGTCTGTAATTGCCTTGATCTTTTCGGGATCAGGGCGCACGCTGTGTTTACCGACAATGCACCTAAGAAGTGGAATTATGCTTGCAGCGAATATGCACTTCTTGAGATTTGCGTACAACTTATGCTTACGCATAAGTGTAAGAACCTGACGGACGTGAGGTTTATGAACTTCACATCCGTTGTTCCGTCTATGGCTCGGCTATGGACGATTACATCGTCAAAATAACTCGATGAGAATCTCGCACCGGTCTCAACAGATTCGTTACGCATCTGCTGAATGTTGCAGGGGCGTTACTAAGCCCCTGAGGCATCACTAGCCATTCTCAGAGTATCCCACTGGGAGTGCTCACTGCCGTGTATGGGCTGTCCCGTTCACGCATAAGGATCTGATACTATCCATCTATCAGATCCATAGACGAAAAGATGGTACTCTAAGACATACCATATATGATAACGTTTTTTCTAGGTGTCGGCGTTTGAGCCGGTACCGTTGCAGTATTCAGTTTATTGAATGCTTGCACTATCCGCCACCCCCTATGGCCTTCGCACACAGAAGGTCGGAGAGCTATGCGGGGAGGTTGACTCCTTCACATGGCCCGCTTTTAATGAACGATTAAGAATTTTTTATCGATCGCAAGTACTTGTTTACGAGGCAGTGGCTATGCTTCATGACACAATACTTCGAGCCCAGTTTGAGCTCGATCTAATGTCAAATGCCTTTATCCTTAGGCAACTCGCATGGAACTGCTTCAGGGAATACATTCCTGAATTCAATCAAATCCTTGTATATAGCATTTGTCTTAAGTGACTCTTAGGATTGAGTAGTATATTTCGCGATCCGAGTCTTCACTGTCTAGCGCCGAAGCACAATCTAATTGTCAACGTTGAAAGCCAATAAGGCCCACGACGTAATGAGCTCGTTAGCCTATGATATACAAGAGAGCTGCAGTAAGGACGAACATTGTCGCCTGCTGTTGGATCACTTTGATGGACAAAAGGTAACCCTTCCGTCGAACCTGAGAGCTAAGCTACATCGCTTTAGCTTCAACGATGACCTTTCAGACCACCAGCTGTAACCTTGTAATCCCTTGAAAAATTTTGTGCCTCATGACACAGATCTCAAGCTGATGATTCTCCACGAGCTCCATGGTGCGCTATCGAGTGGGCATCTGGGCCGCGGTAAGACAATTAAAAAATGTCAAAAGAATTTTGGTGGCTACACCTATATCGATAGATGGCGAAGTATTTTCTCTCTTTCGAACAGTGTCAGAGCGTTAAGTCTTCACCGTCCAGCAGTGCGCCATTAAATCCGCTATCGATTTGAACGGATTTTTGGAAGTCGAAAAGTCTGGACTCATGTTTGACATGCCGCCTGACCACAAGGGTCGGACGGGGCTCGTTGTATTTGTAGATAGACTGAGCAAAATGGTTCATTCAGCACCATAAAACATCGATCACAAACAAGGAGGCAACTCTCAGGTTCCTGGATCATGTATACCGACTACACGGGATGCCCAAGACCATAGTATCGGACTGAAATTCACGTTTTACGTCTGGATTTAAATGTTTATCTGTTCAAGCTGCTAGGTAGCAAGCTCAACGTGTCAACAGTAGATCATCTTCAGACCGATGGCCAAACCGAACGTGCCAATCGGGTCGTGGCGGATGTATTACGCGCGATAGCGACTCCCAAGGAATGAAGCAATCAATTGCTTTTCGTGAAGTTCGCTATAAATAATAGTGTCCACGCCAGTACGGGTGAGATATCGTTGTATATAAACGGACCGCACCATCCTCGGACGCCAGTCTCGTTTGTGCGCAGCCCGAGTCTTAGTGGGGAGGGCTACTCACTATGCTCGGTGCGAAAGAGGGACATAGTTTCGTCAATATAATAATGGCCCGTGAGGGTATCATCTTAACGACAGAAATTTTCCCTACTGACCCTGCTGGTTTGGCAGCGGTCAGTATGGAGTCACGGTATGGAATGCCTGTGCTCCGAAATGATAAGGTTGTTTAGCAACCAACTCGCCTATGACGCCACCGAAAAGTCGATCATAGGACGTAATTGTCAATAACAAAAGACCTGAGCGAGGCTCAGTGCTTTGTCGATGAGCGATTAGCCATCACATGAAAAGTCCGTGACGCGATGGTAAGCGCACAGGATAAACAAAAAAAATATGCTAACCGAAATGATCGCAAAAAATGAACGCTTTGTGTTAGTGATAAAGCTCTATTAAGTACTGTTACTTGTGTGACCTTATTTTGGTCTATATACCGTTTGAGACAACCCACATAAAAGACGGCGTTCGTCTCTATATGTGGCCTCAAAGCCTGTGACTACACTGACGCGGGTGAGGCAGCCGCGATTAGGTAGGCGAAATCGCCACTCCTATCGGGCGCTGTCTGCACTGATGGATACGGGAAGGAATCAACACACGACGAGACAGCATAAAAAACTTTGTTGTCTCTTAACTAGTTGAGATGGAAGACGATTGGATGGGCGTTAATTTGTTACCACGCTCCCTCACATGGCCCGCTGCTAACCGATACGAAATGAACTTGTTCACAAGGCATGGGTCACTGCTCTACAGACACAGTATCTTGATTCTGACATCAGGTGGATCTCGTGCCGAGGGCCTTTATCCTAAGGCAATTAGCACGGTAACGAATCAGGGAACACACCTTGAATTCTATTAAATATTTATTCAAAGGATTTTACGAACGGCTTCCAAGATTAAGACGTATTCGATTTCAATTCGAGTCTTCTTTACATTGAGGTCACTTTCGTTCATCGATGAGCTGCTGATAATTTTTTTGGGACACACTATTGCGTAAAGAATATCGGCCACGTACTCATATTATGTAACGAGTACACACGTGTGTTGGCTTCGCGTACTACGCACAACGAGCAAGAACCGTTTCGATTCTAGAGTTGACATTGAGTTATTTCCAAAGTTAACCTCGAAGGCGCTATCAGATCAAGTGTTTAAGCACATACACTTTATACTTCGTTTACTAAGCCATTCAATGTCACTGTTTATTCCTTGGAGCTTATCTCAAAAAAAATGCAGGAAATTTGTCGCTTCATAAATCCGGAGACTTATTCCCTCAAGTTTTGAAGGACTTATTCCTTTATTGATTTGGAAAATATCCTACCCAATTGCCACGATCTGTGATTGCACATCCACGACGAAATCCTCTACGATCGACTTTCGATTCGATCTAGAATATTCGTACCGTCTCTTATAGACAGGCATTATTTACTTCCTTGGTTTCTGCTCTCAAGGAAAGTATCCTTGTCCCGTTACACCCGACTTATTCGAGTGGTAGACCTTCGACGCTGCCTGGCTTCTGTACAGCCGCCGGTATCTAGCTCCACATTGTGATGGGTGGTTACATTGAGGTTTTGTGCCTTCGCACTAATCACCAAATTACAAGTTAGGTTGGAGGTCATCGCACTCACTCATAGTACATCCACACGCTTGTAGACACACGAAGACTTTCATCAGATGGCCACTTGTTATTTAAGAGACAGGCATAGCAACGGGTCGATGATGCGATTTATGGATGGCTCGTACTTAATTTCGGTCATAAAGCTCCCAGGAGACATCAAATTTGTTATCCAAATCCTGAGCAAAAAAAATAGTATTCGTACTGTTTACATTCCAATGCGCATTAAATTTCAACTTCACGTTTCTTGACTGTTTTAGATGCGCGTGTTGCTAGGTGCACTGTCATTCGCGCTAGAGGTATATCGCGCTTAACAAACTTTAGCCTATAATCTTTTGGCGATTAGCGTCGAACGAAATTGGTCTACGCCCCACAATCAATTTGGAAGCGAAGTGACAAGTCCTCAGTCACTTTGATATGCAAGGTGATTGGCTTAACATCATCACTATGGGCAGTAACACACATTGACTTTGTGTTGGGAGCAGCTTTCGTCAGAGGCCTGCAAATTCTTACAACGTTGCTGGATCAGCAGGGCGTCGAGTCATAGACCTAAACCGTTTCTTAAGATCCGCTGCGCCGCTGCGATTTCGCAACAGCTTCAGACTCACGTCCTGGCCAATTCCTTGTGGAACTCACTCACTGCTTCTAGGCACTGGGCGTCTAGCACTACACATGTACGCTGTCTTTTGACAACAATAGGCGCTAGCAGGAAAGCGTGACATACACGCTTACGCTCATCAAAGACAACAACTTGTATCGTGCATAAGCAAATTGATGGGCAGACACAGATTACTGTGTTCATCAAGGGTCTTGCGGATGGTTTGTCAAGCTCCACTTGTTCTGTCTGGAGCTAAAGATGCAAGATCAACAGCGTAAGAGGAGAGCTTCTGCCTGTAGCTAGGCTTTCGTACACTCGGATTCCTATCGTACGTCGAAACGACAAGAAGTCGGAGGTCCAGAACAAATGGACCTCATGGATGAAGAGAGCGAAAAATTTCGCTCTTCAAGCTACAATAAATACGAAGATGCAATTGGGCTCACATGTAACGATGTGTCCCGTTACATAAATATTTTTTCCTATAAGAGTGGTAATTAATATTATAGTCTATAAGAACAAATAATAATTAGAAGTACAAAATTATTAATTTATCAATTTTGACTTAATAGTATCAATGTTACTAAATTCGGTAATACTGATGAAAAAGACTTCAATTCTTTTGTTTGGTAATTTAAATTTAATTCAACCCCGCCAATCGTCATAAGAGGCGATTGTGCGGTGCGCAAGTAGGCGCCACACATAGCATGTTATATATTATATAAAATCAGAAGTAGATAGAAAATTTATGCGTAGGAACTTAACATATTTTACTTTTTTCCTGTTTTAAAGCTTAAGAATTAAACTTTTGTAGCTAAGACCTCTTAGCTACTTAAAGCCTTTCGCTGCACGCCGTGTACGTGAAGTAATCGAGGCGCCCCACCTTCACTGTAATCAGTGTAGGCTATCTGGTATGCTAGCAAATGGTGCTCTGTTGCACCTGGTAGCACTTCGTAGTCCGTTTGAAGGCCTACGCACGTTGCATCCAGCACAGACTTGTTTAATTAAGAACAAGTGAGCTATCCAGCCCCTCAACGCGAGAAAGGTTCACTCATTTGAGTGACCTTGAATGGAGAGCGATCGAACGAATGAGTTTGGTCATGGGCGGGCCAGCCTTTGGCGCCATGCTGTTTACTCTGAACACAGATGAAAACATGCGGCCAGTGCCGAATTTATACAACATGAACTCGACGGGGCCAGAAAAAAGTAGCCTTACTTCACCCGCAAGGCTCTTAACACGCGGAGGTGTTGAGAGAACAGGGTGCTCAACAATAAGAAGTATTGAGACAGCAGCATGTAAATGCTGCTAATAGGCCGACGCTTCTACGTTGACCTAAAAGCTTAAAGATCGAAATATCTATATTGAAGGCAGTCGAAGGCGACTCCATCTTAAGATGGTTTGCCGAATTTGACGAGGCCATTGAAGCTCACCGCATCAATGATGATGCGACGAAAGTAAAATTTGGCTTGTCCAAGTTAGTCGAACGTGCCAAATCTCGGGCCTTAGGGCTTAAGCTTCACGACCCGTTAGTTCTTGGGTCGTATGAGGTCTTTACGAGTCGGCTTAGGCAAAACGTTTAGCCGCCACGTGCCAATTCAGGGCTCGAGTCGAGCTCCTGAAGTTGAAGCAGGGCAAGCGTGATATTCACGCTTTACACGATACCTGGTTAGTTGTATCGTTAATCAGCCAGATGAACAAACACATGTAACTGTTTATAAGGTCTTGCAGACGGGCATGTTAAGACCCACCGTTCTAATTAGAATTGGAGTCGCTCGACCAAGCGGTCTCTATAGCGGAGCAGGGGGACTTAAGCCTGAAACACGCTTTCGTCAATTCTGTTGCATACCTTCCACCGAGGCGACAAGAAAATGGAGGTCCATAACTCATAGATCTCTCGTATGTAGAGAGCGAGAAACCTCGCTTTTCAAGTACAAACGTTACAAAACTAAAATCGTTGTCAAAAGACAGGCCACTACGCCTATGAGTGTAGTGCTTCACGGCCAGTGCCTAAGAATGCTGAGCGAAAAGACCGACCTCACGCTAGGAAAGCGGAGGATGCAGATCCGACGCTGTTGCGAAATCGCAACGGCGAGGCGGGTCGTAAGAAAACTGTCGGGGTCAGTAGGTGCGGAGCGCCCTACTTATCCTGCAACGTCAAAGGAATTTGCAGGCCTTCTGACGAAAGTTGCTCCTCACACACAACATTGTGTGTAACTGCCCCAGGGGATGAGGTTACCTCATCACCCTGAAAATAAAAGTGTCAAGTAAATTGTCGATTAAGTCACCCCCTAGTCGATTGTGGGGCGTCCAACAATGCCAATCGCTAGAAGAATGCAGGCTCAAAATCGTTGAGGGCAATATCCCTCTAACGAGGATGATGACAGTGCGCCTAGCAACAGACGCATCTGTAAAGGAAAGGAATGTGTAGTTGGTAACAATACACATTAAAGGGTAAATAGTTCGATCATTATTTCATCGTACTAGATCTAAATGACAAAATTGATGTCATCCTTGGATTATTATGGCTCAGAAAGTACGAGCCATGGATAAATTGGCAGCATCAAGCCGTGACGTGACCTGTCGCTTGTTCATTAGACGGCCAAGTGATGAACGTCTTGGAGCGTCCACAAGCGTGTGGATGTTCTACGAGTGAGTGCGATGGCCTTACTTGTGGTTCGGTCGTTTGGACGCTGCACAAGAACTTAGTGTGAAAATCCATCACACTGTGGAGTTAGATCCCGACGGCTATACATGCAGCATCAAAGTTCGACTACTCAAATAAGTAGAGTGGGACGAAACAAGGATGCTTGCTTGAAAAGCAACATTGAAGAAAAGTTGAAACGCCTGTCTACAAAAGACAGTGCGAAAGGCCTATTTTGACTATAAAGTCGATCGTAGAGGATCTCGCTGTGGAAGCGCAACCACAGCTAGAGACAGTTGGGGAGGATACTCTTCAAATAAAACTTGAGGGATAAGTCCTCAAAAATCTGTGGGAATAAGTCTTGAGAATCCTGTGGTCAAAGGTTCCGAGGCACCTATAAAAATGAGTTTCAAAGAGGAAACTGAAAAAATAAATGTCTTTGTTAACAATGGATCAAGTGTTGGCGCTTGCGTGATCTGCGTAGTGGCAATTCAAGAAGATACGCTTGCTTGTCAAAGATGACAACTTCGTGGCCGATATTCGGTCGGCAACAGTATTTTCTGGGAGCTCGCAGCAGCTCATCGATGCACGAAAGTTTCCTCGATGAGAAGACTCGGATGGAAAATTTTACCGTGCGAGTTGCTTAAGGATAAATGCACCCGACACGAAACGACCCAATTCCAGGTTCGAAGTAATGTGTCATGAAGCAATGGCCATTCGCTCGTGAACAAGTATTAGCGATCGACACTTTTTTCGCCGATTGCTTAGCAGCCGACCATGTGAGGGAGTCAACTTCCTCACATAGCTCTCCGACCTTCTGTGTGCGTAAAGCAACATGAGGGTGGCGATACTGCATGCATTCTGTACCGGCTCAAACGCCGATTCCACGAAAAGACGTAATCATTGATAGTATGTCAAAAAGTATTTCTTTAATTGATCTGATGGATAGATTCTATCAGAACCTTATGCGTGAACAAGATATCCCGTTCACAGCAGTAAGCACCACAGGCGGTATACTATGAGAGTGGCAATTCATGCCGCAGGAACTTAGTTATGCCCCTGCGACATTCAACATATGTGTATCCATCTCTAAAATTTGGTGCGAGATTTCGCGCCGAGTTTTTTTATGATGTTTTCGTTCATAGCAGATCCATGAATGAAAAGTCGAACGTTGAAGTACATCGTACCCACATTAGAAACGTTCTTACACTTATGCTAAGCATAAGTTGTATGCAAATCTCAAGAAGTGAATATTCTCTGCAAGCGAATTATCACTTCTTGAATGCATCGTGGGTAAACACGGTGTACGCCCGGATCTGGAAACGATCAAGGCGATCACCGACTGGCCTATGCTAGTCGATATAAAGGGACTTCGCAAGTTCATCGGCTTTGTAAAAATACTCACGCAATTATGCCAAAATTACAGTACATCTTTCTTCATGTTGAAGAAAAATGTAAAGTGGTCGTGGAACGCTGATTCTCAGCGTTCCTTTGAGGATATAAAGCAAAGCTTGATGCAATCGCCAATCCTGGCGATTGCGGACGAAGTCCGACCATTCGTGTGGTCTGTAACACCAGCAATTTTACAATCGGCTGTGCGATAAAGCAATATGACACAGACGGCGCAGAGTGCGTCGTTCGCCTCACCTTCAGCCAGCCAAACGCAACAATCATGTGCACGACAAGGAATTCTTAGCGATGAAATATGCACTGGCTAAGTACAGGGTCTATCTCTTGGAAGGTAGGCCGTTCATCGGATACACGGACGGGCGTAAGCAGTTCACACCTCTCGCAAAGAATGGCGAGATAGTTGTGTTTCTTCGCGGAGTATAACTTCTCCGTGGAGTTACAACCAGGGCAACTTACGTCGTCTGATGCCCTTTCGCGCCACCCAGATTTTGAGTCAGCTGCGCAAAATGAACAGTGAGCTTAAGGCCACCGTTGCAACAATAAGTTCCGTCGTCAACATCACTTGAAAACGTTAGAAGAGCTTGTCAGTAAGATAAGGCTCTTAATGGTTTGATGGACTACCTTAAAGTTCATCCCAACAATCCTTAAATGATTGCTAGAATTGTATTGATCCTCAACTGATCGATACACAACACGCAATGTATTACGCAGCCATTGCTGGCGACATACCTCATCTCGTCATTCCCGCCCATAATGATTTGCGTTTACGCATCATGTGTGAGTATCACGATGCACCAATAATTGAGCATCGCGGACGCGAGAAGAGTTATGTTATGATAAGTTGCGGCTTCTACTGGCAACGCCAGTATGGGTTCGTCTGCAAGTACATACGTGCTTGCGAATTCTGTCAACGGGTGAAGCCCAGTCCTTCATCTCGTGTTCCGTTACAACCTCTCTCTGTTCCGGCAAAGTATTGGCAGTCTGTATCTATAGACTTCGTCTTCGAATTTCCTGGCAACGAACATTGGAATTATAAATTTCTTGTTTTGTTGATTGTTTCAGCAAGGTGGTACATCTTGCTGCAGTACCGGAGTCGATCACAGCCAATGGCTGTGCTCGTTCTTTGTTGACACGATATTTTGACTCAATGGTTTCTTCGTGAGCTGTTCACAGATCGAGGTCCTAGATTTACGGCGCAATTTTAACCTGTGTCCAAATCATTTGGAACACAGTTGAAAATGTCAATTTCTGATCATCCTGAAACAGATGGTCAGACGGAGCAAACCGCGTCTTCGAAGAGGTACTTCGCGGATACGTTCACTCTTTTATGAGTTAGACGGAGCTCTTGTCGATAGCAGAATTTGCCATCAACAATTCAGTGCATGCTTCTACAAAGTTTACATCGTTTTTCGTGAACCGCTCACGCCATCTACGGATACCTACCTTGTTTGACAGTGACCCTATTCAAGGGAAGGGGATAGACTCGCTCGAGCAAAGAACTTCCTAGCTCTTGCTCGTCACGCATTGGACCTAAAGTCAATGCGAAGAATACCAATGTTGATTTAATCGACATAGAAGTGGACAAACTCAGTAAGGACAATAATGCCATTGCTGACGTTAATAACGATGCTAAAAGACTCAGCATCAAAAACGATGATACTAGTGAAAAAATGCTATCACTGAAGAGGAGATGACATCTCCGCAGTGCGAACCGGTCGCACCCGAAAACAAAAATCAAACCGAGTCAGCAGGTGATTTTCTGCTGGCTTTAAAAGCAGTGGTCCATTTCGTACAGGATTCCATCGCTGATGCGGGTGATCGACAGAAATGGAACTCTGACAAAAATTGGAAGAGCAACATGCTTTAATTTAATGTTAACGACCTAGTCCTACTGTCTACGGTAAACCTATTAAAAAATGTAGTGACGAATGTGGGCGGAAATAAATCACTACACAGGTATATAGGCCCGTTTCGTGTAATGCACCGCCAAGGCAATGCGTACACGATTGAGCTGCCTCGTAGATTGTGCACGCAATCTACGTTTAAGGTTGGGTGTCTCCACCCATACCATCAGTACGAGGCTTCATCCGATTCCGAGAAACACCGGAACGATCCAGGGAATCCGCCAAAGCCGGATGGCTCCGAGCCAAACGCTTATCGCCACGGAACAGTGTCTGATTCTCATGGACCAGACGATCCACTCTTTCCTCCAAAGAAGAAACCTTCTGACGAGCTGTCACCTCGTTTCGAAGGGAATAATGTGTCCTTTCGTTCGCCAATTGATCCCAGTAGCAACCTGATCCCAATTTCTCAACTGGTAACGAAAAACGTTAATAACCGTCACCGCTTACTCGCGGCGACGAGATCGCTCGTGATCAATGTTCTCTCTTAAATAATGAAGGGTGGGATTTAAATCATGATGTTGATTCAGGTTTCCCAAACGAGGCGAACATGATTTTTCTCCCCCTCAACATTCATTGACGTATTCGAGTGGTGAGAAGCGTTTTCTTGTTGAACGCCTCTCGAACAACCGTGAGGTAGGCCTTTTGAAAGATGTATCTCGTTCGTTGGCGAGGGAATACACCCTCGCATGATAGTTGGAACCTCGTTCCCGACTGATCATTGAGGTTCCGGTTCTCGTTTAACAGTACAACGAGACCCATTCTCCTCGAGAGAAGACCCATCAGATAACGAGCTCATCCCGCACTCACCAGGCTTGTAAAGCCTGGATTAGTTAAGCAACGGAATATGGCATCGATCGTTGGTCATACCAAACCAATGAGCTAGGATACCCTTAGAGAGCAACCAAGGCTTCTTTCCGGGAGCGAGCTGCAACGTATTGCGGTCCCTCGCCCGTTGATTATGTTAACGTTTACGCTGACAAGACTCTCGAAGCGATCGTAAAAATCACTTCTATTCTGGTGATGGAAGCTAGTACCACTACCAGTATCCTTCCCTTCACGACCACTTCGTTCCTGGTGACGCATACTAACATCACCGAAGTGGTCGCCTATATAATTATCATCAGATGACTCCCCATCAAAGAGGTCCGACGAGTCGAAAAGGCTCGTCGTCACCTCTTTGATTGTCGAATTAGAGCTGGAAGGTTTAAAGGAATCGACCATGGGTAATCCAGCGGCCTTCACAGTAGCCACTGAGTCGGGTGATGAAGGTTACTTGGACCAGTCACTTTTATTTGTGTAGCAGGCGACTTTTCACTGTTATCTACAACTGCATCAACAGATGACATGTTCCAGTCACCTCCCATGGGATAGAAAGTGACGTGTTCCCCACAGTAGACGCATTAGCGTCTGCTGAAACATTTGCATTACCAGCATCTGCACGGTTCGATGCAGCTGCCAGCTTTACGACTTCATGGGCTACGTGCATGGACTTGCTCGTAGCCATTAGCAAAAATTGATTTCTGACCAAAATCAAAAATGCGTCAAAATTAGGATTTCACATAAGAAAGTATACTGTAAAATTTCGGGTAAAGACATAATCGTATTTCCCTATCACCCTACATCAGTAACTATAGCGACTGTTGGCTAGGGGGGGTGATGAAACAGAGTTTTGCTACAAAAGTATAATTTCCTAAAGAGTAATAATTAATAAAATGTTTCATGAAAGGAAATAAGCAAAGAAGTTCAAATAATTATCTCTTATGTTTTGACCTATTATCTCCAACATTAACATATATCTATATAGTACTGACTTTGTTATATTAATAGCAAAGCATGTATGGCGCCTATTTGCGCACTGTAACAGGGCACTGCCGGCTTGTGCTGCTTCAGTGCAAGCCCACTTCGCACTGCCTCAGTGCAAGTGGTGCCGCACGTCACTTCACGTAAACTAGTACGTGCAGAGGAAGACTCTCTTTAAAACACTTGCTTTAAAGAGGGTTAATTAAAAAACTGTATTAATTTGATTAAGTTCTTCTTGTCTATCTACTTAATGCTAACTTAATTATAAACTAATACAAAACATACAATATAAGAATTATCTGTCTTTCTCTTTGCGCGCGTCCAGTGCTGACTGGACCGCGGAGAAAGTAGATATAATAATCTATATCTACCAATGCTTAAGCTTGTAGAATATTACCATGTAAAGTAATATTCTCCAAATAATATCTAAAAGACGCATGGTCCGTATATACGATGAACTGCCTATCTCCTAGGAGATAGACCCTAAATTTAGCCAATGCATAGTTCATGGCAAGTAGTTCCTTGTCATGCACTGGGTAATTGCGTTCAGCTGGTTGCAGCTGACGCGATTGATAACAGACGACGCGCTCCGCGCCGTCTGTATCGTATTGCATTAACGCGCAGCCG
>NC_090624.1:311300-328941 GCF_004359215.1 Bremia lactucae | reverse complement strand
GCGTGCAGTGAGGTAGTTGTGGTGGGCGCGCAAGCGACCTCACCCAACACACTAAGAACTCTAGTGAAGTGACCGCGGGAGCGGTAATCCGTCTCCTCGTGTGCACTTACCAAGTAGGTGGTAAATTTCAGACTGATTTGTATTTAATAGAATTAAATACAAATACCTATTTTTACCAATTAAAATGTTATCTCTATAGATATCATTTAATATGTATTGCGAGCGTATCTTTATAGATACCTCGCGTAACTGATGACGCTAGCCGTCATCATGGATGACGCTGGGCGTCATCCCTCCTAATGTGAATGCACCCATGTGCATCACATCCACAAGGGTTGGTCACAAATGTGCACCACACCCGAGTGTTGGGTCTAATTACTATTATTTAGTAATTGACCATCCCCTTAAGGACACCTAATGCACTTACGGGGACTGTGTAACATTAGAGCAACTTTAGCCCGTTACACGTCGTCTCGGGCATAAAGCATATATTTCTTACTCTCCTGTCTTCGATTCTAACGTTTCTGTCCGTCACGCAAGCCGCTCTTCTTCAATAGCACGTGCACACACTGAAGCAACGTATTCGCCACTTTGAATCTGCAACACATGCAACTACATCTCCGTCTACAGCATACTGAATGCTATCATACACACAACACCCTTTTCCAATGTAACAAAGTATCATTTATCCAGTTACGCGACTTTAAAGACATAAACCTCGATACTCTAATGAAGATAGTATCCTAAAGCTCAGGTTGCGGTGGATGAGCGATGGATGCTCTGTTTTCACAACAAGAAACGATTAAAATCACTACAAATATTGCAACTTAAAATGGAAATACCTTTCAAGATTGTCGAGTATTTTTTTCATTGCTTCATCGGCTTCTTTGTCTTCCATTTCTAGCGTGGCGTCCTTGTTCTTAAATTCTTGGATCTTTAGGCTAAAGTCGTTCAGATCTGGAAAAAGATCCATCCCCTCGTCAAGTTTGCTGATCTCGATACCCGATGAGCTCAATTTCATCATAGCTTCCTTATAACAGGTATCTGTCACTTCTTGAGTTGTCTTTATCAGCTTTAAAAATCGAAGCACTCTTATAATGAAATCCATTTTTGTGTCTGTTTTGTCAAAATTTAACTCTTTTAGAGCTAAAGCGGGATTGGCACGCTCTGTTTCGCTAAGATCTTTTGATAAAGTGTGCGCTGTCCAAATCGATAGGTTCTGCTCATCAATAGCAGCGAAGTGGTGAAAATCTCGATACTCAACTGGGTCAAGTTGGTCAAGCACTGCAGGAAGGAATTGTTGGTCGTGTTCATTCGATAACAAGTCGACATATATCCTGTAGTCGAAAATATAGCGTAGATTTTCGTTTGTAAACTCGGCTCGTTCCTTGGAAAATTGATCAACGAAGACAGCAATTCCTTTATCAATCAGTTCTTTGTTACTGGTCTCACCGAGCGAGAAAACGACGGGCTTCATGATGGCAGCGTCGCTAGTTTCGGTACTGGGGCTGGCTTTGGCAACAGAGCTTGTTTCGGCAGCGGAGCTAACTTTGGCAGCGCGGCCTTTGGTAGAGTGGCGTTCACCTTTGGGAGCGCGCTTATGAACTTTGGGAGCGCGCTTTTTAGCTTTATTAGCGCGCTTATGAGCAGTGCGGCTTGCATCGGCAACAAAGTTTGGTTCGGCAGCAGAGGAAGCTTTAATTGGTGTGCCGGCTTTAGTAGCGGAGCTAGCTTTCTCAACGAGGTTACTATCGGCAGTGGATCTAGATGTGCCCGTGAGAATAGTTTTGGCAAGGGAGGCGACTTCTTCAACTTCGTCTGTGACAGCGCGCACGACATTATTTTCTGCAGTGACGACCTTTCTTATCAAGGGAGGATTCCCAATAGCAGCTGAAACCAAGCTTGATCTTTGTTCCCGCGTGTCACTACCATCGTCATGCACTAGGCCACCGCGGCTCCTTGGCTTTTGTCTACTTGTAGGCCGAAATTTTGGAGGAGGCTTGAGCCTGTGTACTGGCAAATTGATGAGCTCTTCTCCATTCGGATCGAGCGCTGAGCTAGCACTGTGTTGAACAGCAAATATGGCGACGATGTACTTGAGATGCATGGTTAGCCGTAAAAGAAGGATTTTGAGGGAAAGTGGATACGAGGGCGTCTAGGACAAGTCAAAATTATACATAGGACTGATACGGTCCCTTGTGCGTATCAAATCATGCTTATTATGCATGTCAATCACTTCAAGGACTGGTCCGATCATGTCACGTAGGAGAGTGATTATCATGAGATATAATAGTAGAGGTGATAATTAGTTTTCAGGAAGTAAATTGGAAATTTAAGAAGATATTTCAAAAACTTACCTTGCATTCAGCTAGCTAGCGCAGAAGAAGCAATAAAAAAGTCGTCCATGAGCCGTTACGTAGCTGCATCTCAGATTCTGCTTGAAACCCACAATCTGTAATAAAAACGTAACGACAATTTTTAAGCGTCCACTATGTTTCGATCGTCATCAATTGGAAGGTACGGTCTCTGTGCAAATGTAAACAACCCAGGAGGAAAACCATTCGGTCACGCTCCGCATTTACGTTGGATGTTAAACTAAGCGAAACTCTCATGACTTGGATAATTTGACGAAAGGGTACAGAACAAGCTACTAAAGACCGTGTTCGACCGACGTCATTACTCAAAGTAAAATGCACTTTACTGTGGCTCTTGGGCATGTCAGTCCATATGCAACTCAGTAGAGAACTGCCTCGACCAAATTTTATTACCTTCTCGGACCGGAAGCGGTCCCTTCAGCTAATCTTTTGCACAAGCTCTTCCCGCGCACATCATTTATATACATTATGAATAAATCATGTTAGTCCCCAGCTTCTATGTGACAAGATCAGATCAGTGGTTCGAGGGCACGATCTTTGGCCAAAATTGAAATGCAACCCATGAGGAAAGAACATTTAAATAAATTGAATATTTATGCCTTTTATATTGGAATGTAAACGAAGACAGTTTTTAAAGGCCTTAAGCCGAGCAAGCACTAACTTGCCTTTGAGGATAGGGACAGAGCAAGCTATAGAGGACTATCGAATCTTTGAGAAAAGGGTGCACTTTTCTGTGGCTTTTGGAGCATGTCATATCATGTACAACTCAGTAGAGAGCTGTCTCAGCCCGACTTTAACACTATCTTCGTCAAATCTGTTGCGATAAACTGCATCTTGTACAAAATGTTAAGATCTATTTCTCGATTTTCTAGCACGCGTCGGCATCATTTTTCACGATTTGATGGGTTGGGCCAAGATGTCGGCAATTGCAATCTTATGACATATTATTGTGCTTGCAGTTTGAGTATTTATAGGTTACTTCTCTTTTACCCACTAGCACATTCAATAAGCGAAAAGAGACGAACCTTTAGTATTACTGAGTCACGTGAGATCTTAGGTGAATTACACCACTTGCTCCTAATTGATGATTGGCTAGTTTTTTGTCTTTCTCGTTACATAAGTAATATTCTCTTATAAGAGTAATCATAATATTATTTCCTATGAGAGGAACATAATTAAAAGAGGCACTATTTAATAAATCGCCACTTAAAACGGGCTGCACAAATATTATTTCCTATAAGCGGAATAATTAATTTTGTATCCTATAAGAGAAAGTAAGTAAAAAAGTTCAAGTTATTATCTTTATTAAATTGACGGAATAAGACATTACTTATATTGATTGGTTGATTTAAGTAAAAATCAATCTCACAAACTGTCATAAGACACGATTGTGCGGTAAGCAAGTAGGCGCCATGCATATTTTGTAATGGGGCACACAGCGGTTGGAGAACCGTTGTTGTGGTACATTTACTTTATGGGTAAAATACCCTTTTATCTAATTTTCAAATTGTTACTTACTTAAATCCCATTTATTATGGGTAATAAATGTGGTCGCCGCCAGATATAAATCTGGCGGCCAAAATCCTATTTGAATTAGCTAGGGTAAGGTTTTAGATTTAAATAAATAAATAAAGTTCAGTCCCTCTTTTGATCTTAAAACGTTGAGTGCCTTCCTAAGGCTTGCGCATTGATCCTTCATGCGGTACGAAGCCTCCCTGATCGGTCAGGTACAGGACCATTTAGCGGCATCTATGCCAGCCCGGTACATCTCTGTACCTGACTCAGAGCCGAGGGCTCGCCCTCTGACTGAAAATGTGAAGCCATTCGAGGGAAAAGAGGGAGAAAATCTCCCTTTTTGGATCAAGCAGATGGAAATGTCCACTGATTCCGCCTTGTTCTTAACAGAACGACAAAAGGTGGCTATGGCCATTTTTAAACTTGGAAGTAGAGCCACGGAATTGCACTATCGTGCAGCACGTCCATAAACGACGCTATTCCCTCATGGGATTCACTGAACAGCAAATGACGAGCATGTTTGCACCGCCTGATCAGGCTATTCGCATGCGAGAACGGCTCCTAGCGACTCGACAGGGTAAAAGAACCCTAGGGGACTTTGTCCAGGAGTTAAGAACTCTCATTGCATCTATGCATCAAGACCCTGTGCAAGAAGCAATAGTAGTGACCATCTTTATGGGAGGTCTCGATAAGGGCGTTGATCGGACGGAATTGTTCCGATCTCATCCGGCTACGTTCGAAGAGGCAGTCGCCATAGCGCTACGCGCCGAATTTCGCGTTAAGTCCACTCGCGTTAGCACGCCTGTTTACCGAACAAGCTCTTCGAGCAGATGGGTACCGTCTAATAGACCGGAACCTATGGATTTAAGCCTCTGTGAACAAGGAAAAGGGGCTCTTCAAGCTGTGGAACAGCATAAGACCACCCGTAGATGTTATATGTGCGGAAGCACGAAACATTTACGCCCTGCCTGCCCTCTTCAAAATTCGCGTAAAGCTCGAAAGAGCTCCAACTCCAACCTATACCAGAGATCTGGTACGGTGCGGGAAAACGTCGATACCCAGTAGGTGCGGGGCACCCTACTGGGGGTGACCTAGGCTCTGTTGAACCTCAAGGAGGTAAGAGTAAGCAGAACCTAGCCCCGATTAGCTCGGTGCTCAATGGCACGGGGCGAGAGTACAAGCCTGGCTTGCTACTCGCTCAAGCGACTGTAAAGAGCTTTGATAAGCCATGGTCAATCTTAATTGACTCAGGAGCGTCTTGCAATTATGTTCGACGCCTTTCCCTTGAAGGAAGTCAACAATACATTCAGGCGCTTGAAGCGCATGAAGGTGATACAATCACTGTTCGCTTAGCGACTGGGACTCGTGTCACTGTTCCCAAAGTTCCATTGAACTTAGGTATTAAGTTTCGGGACTTTGACAGTATGAACGCTGTCTCGTCCTTGATTTGATTCGAGATATAATCTCACCCTTGGTATGGCCTGGTTAGAACACCATGAGCCATGGATCGATTGGAGGTCTAAGACCTTAGGCGCCACGCGCAATGTTCCTATCAAAGTTTTGGAGAGTCACGAACCCACCTTTGCTAGGCAATAAAAGCGCTATTGGCGCGGCTCATTAAATGAGTCTGTCAGTGTTTAAGACATTGGCATGTCTGAGTTAATACACTCTGATGTTAAAGATATTAATTTTTTTTGAGCCCGACTCAGCAGAATTAAGTGGATCGGCACGTACTACGTCAAGTGACACTCGTTGTAATAACGATTCACTGAATGCTGAAAGCATTTTTGGCCTCAGGCCGAATCATCAAGGGTGCAATATCCCTGAGATACGTGGAGTGGCACGTCCAAGTCCACCGAGTGTGGTCGGCCGAGGTGGCACCATACTGACTGTCAATAGTGACACTATTGGCAGTTTGCCAGGGAATTTTGGGTCAAACCCTCCTAATGCACGTTAAGCGACACGTTAACGTTCGCTGAATAAGGAAGTTGAGATACCTTACTTCTTGTCGGATGTCAAATTAGACACCATGTCTTGTATAGAACCAATACAGGCTGGAAAACCCGGGGACGTGAATGTCCTGGCCTCTAAGAGGCGTATTGTCTCCACTCCAAGACAGGATGGACACGAAGCGTGTATACCCTCACGAAGTGATACGAGTGAAAATTACATACGCTTGTAAATGGCGTAACCGATAACATTGAGGGGGAAGTTAGCCTTGCGGCAATCCCCTCTTTGCATGCTTTTTTAGAGCTAGACGAAATGTCTATTGATGATTGCGGTCGAGCCTTAAAAGCTGGTGACTTATCTGAAATGGTGGTCAGTCGACCAATGGTTGAGTTAAACTCATCGTCACTTCTCGACGAAGCTGTCCTGGATGACACAAAAGTTGCACTTAGTGCGCGAAATGGGTCATCGATCCTTAAAGATCCTACGGACCCTTTTTATTCTTTGATTAAGAAATTCCAAGATGTGGTATGTAATAATCCACCATCTGGTTTACCTCCGGATATAACCAAATACTGTGTCACAAAACAATGGCCTTTACCAAGGGAGCACTGTAACGTCATTGACGATTTCTTTCGTGCTAAGCACGAGGCTGGAATGGTACGAGAGAGCAAATCTCCTCATTTGACACCGACATTTTGTGTCAAAAAGCCAAATGGTAAATGGCGAATTGTACATGCTTATAATAAGCTTAATGCTGCTGTAGTAATAGCATAAAGCTTATTATAAGCATGTACAATGTGCCATTTACCATTTGGCACAAAACCCATTCCTAGAAGAATGTTCTTCAGAACAATATGGTGGGATGTACAGTGTCAATGCATTGGGCTTAGTCGATAATTATTACCAATTGCTTATGCGAGCTAGCGATATCCCGCTTACAGCGATTAGCACCCCAAGTGGCATGTTATGGGAGTGGCTGGTTATGCCACAAGGGCTTTCCAACGCCCCGGCAACATTTAATCGTCTAGTGACGCAACTGTTTCGCCCTCATCGAGGTCATGCTCAGACTTATTTCGATGACATTTTTGTCCATAGTCGTGCGGAGCAGGGTCGGTCGGATATAGAAATCATTTAAACCATTTGCGAGCAGTGCTCGAGTGCATGCGGACAAATAAATTGTATGCCAATGCATCTTAATGCATATTTGGCGCAGACGAAATTCATTTTTTAGGATGCTTCATTCGAAAGCGAGGCTCCCGCTAAGGAAAAACCATAGTAGATTGGCCGGTTCCTAAAAACCAAAAGGATTTGCGCAAGTGGTTGGGTCTCGCCAAATACTTACACAAATATAGCAAAAGTGACGCTGATATGCTAGACCAATATCTAATCTCCTTAAAAAGGATACATAATGGTGCTGGACTAGCACGGAAAATAATGCTTTTCGAGCAGTTAAGGATAGTATTATCCATGCCCCGATTCTGGCACTGTCAAACCCAAATTGGCCTTTCAGTGTCGTCTGTGACGCATCAGATTCTGTCATTGGCAGTGCTCTGTCACAAACAAATGTTGATGGGCATGAAAGTGTTATTGCGTTCGAGTCTAGACAGCTTAAAGCTGCTGAATTGAACTACCTAGTTCATGACAAAGAGTTACTTGCTATGAAGTATGCTCTTGTCAAATTCAGAGTTCATCTGCTCGTCTGTAAGCCGTTTGTGATATATACAGGTTACGCATCCTTACGCACGGCGACTAAGTCGCCCCATCTCTCACAGAGAATGGTCCGATAACTATCCTTTTTCGTGGAATACAACTTCAAGGTGAAGTATAAGCCCGGCAAGCAGAATGCTCTGGCCGATTCGTTATCACGCAGGCCGGATTATGAGCTTTTTCATTTAACGACTATCTCGACGCTCATTCCTGAACTAATCGCTACGAGCCTTAGAGAACTCGGATTCAGATATTAAACTGCCGACACGTTTGCGTGCAAGGTTACATCGATTTTCTATCGATAACGACCTCTTGATTTATTGCACAGACATCGCGGACCCTCCGCGTGTCGTTGTTCCTCATGATGACGATTTGAAGTACCGAATCCTCTATGAGGCACACGATACTGTCCTTGGTGGTCATCTCGGTAGGGAAAAGACCCACGGCTCTATAAGCCAGAGTTATTGGTGGCCCAAACTTCATAAATGGGTCAGCACATATGTTCGCATATGCGAAACTTGCAAACGGGTGAAGCCCTCGGCGCATCCTGCTGCGCCACTGGCGATTCTTCCCGTCCCCATAGGTTGCTGGGAGTCCATTAGTACGGATTTTGTTTTTGGGCTACCCAAAGATCCAACCGGTAACTCCGGTATAGTGGTCTTTGTTGATCGATTGAGCAAATTTGCTCACTTAGCGGCCGTGCCGGATTCCAATGATGGCGAGGGTACAGCTTAGATGTTTATCGATCGCGTGTTTCGACAACATGGTTTGCTAGTGGCAATTGTCTCTGATCGGGACCCCCGTTTCACGGATAAATTCTGAAAATCCATTTTCCGAGTGCTTAGCACCAGATTGGATATGTCCACTGCGGACCATCCGCATACCGATGGTCAAACTGAACGCGTCATTGAAGACGTTTTACGCAGCGTGTGTGCTCAGACACCAAAGCGGTGGAGCTCAATGCTCCCAGTGGTGGAGTTTGCGTTAAATAACGCTGTTCATGCCTCGACAGGCTATACTCCGGTCTATGCAAACGGTCTTACCCACCCACGCGTTCCATTAACGATACTACTGCGTGGTTCAGGGCTTGGTGGGGGAGAATTAGCCGATAGGCTTGCTGATATCAGCCCTGTTACCGTTCGGAAACAAGTAAGCGAGTTTCTCGCGACGCGATCTAGTATCTTAAGACACGTAAGGGATATGATGGCTGATAGCCAAGACAAACAAAATGAACAAGCAGATGCCAAAGGTAGAAGCTGCATTAATTTTTATATGGTCGGAGACCGAGTTTTACTAAACGCTAAGAACCTACCTATCAACTTGGTATCCGCGGTCTACAAGACCAAATTCCGCCCGCGCTTTATTTGACCATTTACGGTCGTGGCCAAGAAGGGCCTAGCTTATACGCTAAACCTTCCCAACAAGCTGCGTGCACACCCAGTGTTTTACGTTGGCTTGCTTGTATAATATCGAGACCCTCCCCACGTGGACTTGAAGGCGCTTGCGCCGAGACAGGCGGTCGTGACGCAGATTGTTGCATCCTCACCAGGATATCCAACTGGCCTTCTAACGAGGCTGCTGACGCTCCAGCGTCGAAAGACGGTCCCGAACCGCCTCATAGAGCTCTCAACCCGAGCAAGGACCTCACGAAAAAATTGCACCTCGTGCTGTAGAGCATCAAATGATTGCGCCGAAATTTCGACCCCTCCTGCGCTGCTTGATGCGCAGGGAAACCTTCAGTTTCATGTGGAGAAACTTTTAAAGCGACGTCGTCGTGAGGGTCAATACCGGTATCTATTGAAGTGGCTAGGGCACCCCTCTTCTGAAAACTCTTGGGAGTTCGAGGTACCTCATCGGCAAAATTGCCCGTACGCCGATGACGTTTTTGAGCGCCAAGCTCAGGGTCAACTCGCGTCAAACGACGCTTCCCGCCACTAAACGTGGGATTAGGTGGATCTAAAGCCTCAGTGTGGCTTTGATCCTTGGTTGTACGGTCAACCGAAGCACTTAAATATTGGCTAGGCCTTTCCTCGTTTTGTGGCATAAATGCCGAACGTAACTGGCCTTTGGCCTTGAGCTTAGCGAAGTCGAAGCGAAGCTTCCGTCCCAAACGAACATCACCTCTATCCGCAGACTTCTGATATTCCAGATATTCCAGATATTACGGAGTTTGCGGGCCCGGTGAACTTATTTCTCAAATGAAACTTCGTTTTCAGTTCTTGTTTCGTTTAAAAAAAAATGATCGGAATTTCCATCATGGAGGTCACCGAAGCCCCAAGGGCTTGATCACGTAAACGCGTCAGATACTGGCTTCGCGTCATAACCTTCGGCGTGAGGTATTGCTTATGAAGAGCGTCGCGAGCAGCGATCTCCTCCGGCGTCCTCGCCGGGTCATTAGAGATCCAGATGGCCAAGCTATGACCCAAGCGGAGTGAATCTATATTCACTATGAGCCTTAGCTTCCGCTATTTCGGCAGCTCGACGACGAGCTCTTTCCTCTATTAGGATTATCTGCTCTTGCTCTTCATCGAGCGGATTCGTAATAATGTTGGACTCAGGGTCCCGCGTCCTGCTCAATGGAGTTAATACATCAGCGGCACCACGTTCTGGGAACGGATTCGGGTCTCGCCAACGTTTGTCCGGAGAGGAAGGCGTGAGCGAACGCCGCTCTTTTTCCTCCTCCTCTGATTGAGAGTGACTTTCAAAGTCCACCATTCCCTCATCGTCGAGGAAGATGCTAGGAGTCTGTGACTCACGCCTGATTGTCATGAGTCAAAGGAACGAAAAAAAACCGAACGGTTAGCTGTTTATATTCCAACCTCAAAGAGGAAATGAAGCGAATGTTGTCACTCGATGGAGGAGGGTGTAACGAGGCACACATTGGTTGGAGAACCGTTGTTGTGGTACATTTACTTTACGGGAAAAAAAACCATTTATCTAATTTTAAAATAGTCAGTTACTTGAATCCATTTATTATGAAAAACAAATGTGGTCGCCGCCAGATATAAATCTGGCGGCCAAAATCTATTTTGAATTAGCTAGGGTAAGGTTTTTAGTTTTAAATAATTTAGTAAAGTGCAGTTCCTCTTTTGATCTTAATGCGTTAAGTGGCTTTTTAAGGCTTGCGCAATGATCTGTATGAGCTAGAAGCCTTTCTAAGGTATATCCTCTTGGGCACTAGTTGCCACTTGGTTCTACGAACCCCTATTTCTTGAATTAGGATTCCTTAAGCATTTTAGTTTGTACGACTCCTTGAGTTGTTAAACCCATTAGTTCAATAGAACTAAGTAACTCTCTGAGTCTGAAAGTCTTCCTCTTACTTTAGAAGCGAGGTAGCTCCGCTACATATTTAGTTATTAATAGAATGAAGTCAGTAGTAGATAGAAGATTTTTTACTTAGGATTTGATATGTTAAGCCAATTTTACTTTTTCTCTTTTGTTCAGGCCTTAGAATTAACCTTTGGTAGCTGTAGGCGGGCACGTCGTAATGCGGCCACGCTCTACTTAGACACACACCCTGGCACAGCGAAAAAGCGGTTTAACCAGCTTCTCTTGCGTGCAGTGAGGTAGTTGCGGTGGGCGCGTTAGCGACCTCACCCAATGCACTAATTACTCTGGTTAACTGTTGTCACGGGAGCGGTAATCCGGCTCCTCGTGCGCACTTACCAAGTAGGTGGTGAAAATGGGTATTTATATTTAATACGATTAAATATAAATCAGTCTGAAAACTACTTATCAAAATGTCATCCTATAGATTACACTTAGTATGTATTGCGAGCGTATCTTTCTAGATACCTCGCGTAACGGATGACGCTAGGCTTCATCCCTCCTAATGTGAATGCACCCATGTGCATCACATACACAAGGGTTGGTCACAAATGTGAATCACACCCGAGTACTGGGTCTAATTACTTTAATTTAGTAATTGACCATCCCCTAAAGTGCACCAAGTGTACTTTACGGGGACTGTGTAACGTTAAGGCAACTGTAGTCCGTTACATTCCTTCCATGGAACATAATAAAAACTATTACTCTCTTAGGAAATAATACTTATGTGACGGACACCCCGTTACATTACCACGTACGGCAATATTGAAAATGTTAAGGGAGAATTACTAATCGGTAATATGTTAAGTCTTCTTGAGATATTCTCTTTTAGGAGATAATAATTATCTCACAGAAAAGACTGTTGAAATGTCAATTGCGTTTCACCAATGTATAGCCCTACCCCAAGATCTCACGTGCTCCGCAATACTAATATTTCGTCTCTTCTTGCTTATTAGATTGACCTTCCCCGCTTAAATTATTCGACTCAGATATAACTATCTTGAACACCCACTTCGTGCCGATCGCACCTTGACCAGTGGGAAAAGAGAAGCAACCTTCAAATCCCAAACTCCCCTACAAATAAAATAATATGTCATAAGATAGCAAGTGCCGACATCTTGGCTCAACACATTGAATGGTGAAATAGGATGGCGACGCGTGCTTTTTACTTTTTTGTAAGGAAGGCCGTTTATCGAAACAGATTTGACGAACTCGCTCCAAGTAAGTGTTAACGTCGGGCCGAGGAAGTTCTCGACGGAGTTGCAAATGGTTTGATATGCCCCAAGAGCCACAGAAAAGTGCCTCCTTTCTTCAAAAAAATTCGCTAGCCCTTTACCAAATTTAAGTTAGTGCTTGCTCGGCTCAATATTATGAAAAGCTCGCTTGGTTTACATTCCAATATATAATGGCCAAGCATTTAGTTTATCCGTATTTTCTTTCCACATGGGTTGCGTTTTGAGTTTAGCCAAGATCGTGCCCTCCAACCACTGGTCTGATCTTGTCACATAGGAGCTGAGGACTGACATGATATCCATAACGCAATCTAAATGATGTGCGCGGAAAGAGCTGGTGCAAAAAGATACGCAGAAGGGACCGCTTCCGGTCCCAGACGCTTTC
This sequence comes from Bremia lactucae, assembly GCF_004359215.1. NCBI lineage: Eukaryota > Oomycota > Peronosporomycetes > Peronosporales > Peronosporaceae > Bremia > Bremia lactucae. Next base: position 316,450 of record NC_090624.1, on the reverse strand, counting down.
TGTAGTCATTTTTCCAATTTTTGCTTAGACTTTGGTGCCTTTCAAACCTTCCTTCACGGCCAATTATGCATCTCAAGTACTTCGTCGCCATTCTTGCTGTGAATCTCAGGGCTGTCTCCGCGCTCGATTTGATTGAACAAGGTCTTATCGATCCGTCACGACGCTGGCCCGAGCCTTTTCGATCATTTCCGGCCAATCAACTGGTAGACGAAAGCCATGGAGCTTTGAGGACAAGCCGTGACCTAGCGCAAGACGATGATAACGAAACTCGCATGATATCTTTAACATCCATGAGAGCTCCCATTACAAAAAGTGTGGCCAATGCACAAAAAGGACCAATGCGAAATGCTGTGTTCGATATCGTTGCCGAAAGAATTAGTCAACTCGAACATTCTCTCGCTAACAAAGATACCGTCGTTGCCAAGAATGCCGAAAAGTTCTTCGATAAGTCCACTGCCGAAACAAACCCTGTTGCCGAAACAAGTACCGCTGCCAAAGCTAGAAGCTCTGTAGCCGAAACAAGCGACGCTGCCCACGTTAAGCCCGTCGGCTTCTCGCACGATAAGCCCAGTGGCATTGAATACCGCGGCGATGATGAAGTTGCCTTATTTTTTGCGATTAATTACGAGTTAGGTCCCATATCGACAGACGAAAATATCTGTTTTTATGCCGACTACAATATTTACTACAATTTAAAATCGAAAACGGAAGATGTAATATTCGACAGGGCATTGTTTGATAAAATCGACCCTGCGTACCTTTATCAACAATTTCGCCGCTTCGCTTCTATCGATGAAAACAACCAATTGATTTGGAAAGAGTATATTACGCCCGAAGCTCTCGGCGAGAACGCACATGCTGCTTTCACTAAAGCTCTTAAGAATGTGAAACGTGACAACTGGGAACATCATTTCGATTCTATTGTAAGAGTGCTTCGATTTTTGAAGCTGATAGAGGAAAATCAAGGAACGGCAGATCCCTATGTAGAGCATGCGATGGATATATTGAGCTCCTGGAGTATCAACATCGACAATCTAGACGATACAGTGGAGTCTTTAATTGGTCTGAAAACGCTTCGCCCAGAGATCCATCGCATTCTCGAGGACAAAAGATTAAAAATCAAGAAAAATATGGAAATCGAAAACAATATGAAAGCCAAGAAAGCTATGAAAAAGGAAGCGAAGAAAACCAAGAAAATAGCGGATGCTAATCAAAAAAAGGTATTTTCATTCCGATCTGGCGAAGAATAATTGATCCTAACCATTGTTTGTTGTGGTAGAGGGGCAATTGACGTCAACCTGCCTGAAAGTGCCGTAAAATTGAGCCTTAGGACACGGTTGTGCATGGACCCTACAGTGTCGAAGTTTATTTCGTGAGAGTCGCATAGCTGATTATAACTACACTTTGCTGATCTATCTTTTAATTTTAAGCGCAATTTGTTGCGACAAACTATTTGCTAATTTGTTTTTTATTATAATATCATTTCGTTAAATATAAAGAACAAATTGTTGCAGCAAAATAGCTGCTAAAAGAGAGCTCTTCGCCAGGAACTGCATTGCTGACTCGCCAGCATCTGTTTACCACGTGCACCTTCAATCCAGCGAGTAGCGAAGAAGTGCTGTGTCGTCTTGCACTAGCGATGGAGATGCGGCTATAACCACAACGAAATATGGAATGCTGAATTCTGTCCAGCGACCTGGGCATCGAAAAATCTCGACAGCTGTGTTCGCCAGTTTTCATCTCGACGTGCCGATGCGCAGTCGAGGCTTGTCTCGATACCAAAGCTGGGAGTCAATAACCAATTGCTTCATCATCAAGCGGGTTGTTAAATCGTTTCATATCCGCATTAGAGTCGTTACTTGGAACGAGGCTCGCCTTTAAGAGGGTGATTTGCCATACTCGATGCGCAGAAAGCAGTGGTCGAGTAGCAGCTAATCGTCTGCGACTCGTTAATTCCGTGCGCTTCACGCTTCGTCTTCAATCCGCTACTCTTCTCTCGCTTACTTGCTGATGTGTTGATTAACCACCACCAGCATCCCCCACGCGAACTCCATACACCAACGCACCTTCGCAAGCAAGCTGTCTCCGATTGCTCGATCGCACTGAATGGGCGACGGCAAGAAACGATCGTCTTTGCTACAATGGGAAGGGGCTAACCAACCTCACAACATCTGTGCCATTCTTCGATTCGTATCGCCACCTAGAATGTTTACGGGCTCATGACAAAGCACGGAAGAAGCCCGTCACATTTCTGACATTTCTGAGTGACGGGATGCATTTTGAAAATTTGACCTGTCTGATTTATATGGTCGTTTCGCGCTTTGCAGTGAACCACACCTTTTCGCATTTTTCTTGTTATCAAAGCAATGAAATAAATACAATTAATTAATATTGCGTTTTCTTTCGAAATCGAAATCTGCGCCAAAAAAAAACAACGGGCATGCTCAGCCGCATTTGAAATTTGCAACACTTCGTTAAGCTCCTATCACGACGCAAAATCGCTTGTCTAGTACCACTTTTCCACCCTACCCTCGTCCGGCGTGACCTCTCGCCACACGACCAGCACCGAATCTGGAAAGGAGTTATCCCGTTACATAAGTTGTAACGGGGCACTACGACTTATACTGCTTCAGTACAAGTCCACTTCTCACTGCTTCAGTTGCGAGTGGTGCCTTACCATATTTCACGTACGACTAGTACGTGCAGAGGAAGACTTCTCTTTAAGGTAACTAGCTTAAAGAGGGTTATTGAAAACTGTATTAATACAATTAAGTATCTCTTATATCTGTCTTGTAAATGCTAACTTAATTACAATCTAATACTAAACATGCAATTGAATCCTTAACTTATCTTATCTGTATCTCTCTTTTGTTTATCTCAACAGCTGATTAGTCTGCGGAATAAATAGATATAATGGTCTATACCTATTTATGGATAAGAATTCTGAACATTACTATTTAAAGTAATATCCTCCAAATATTATCTACCTTTCAGATAATATATTAATTAACAACCTTTAAGCGTTAATTTCATGTAACGATACACCCCGTTACAAGACCAGTTCACGGGGTAACCCGTGGAGTTTGAATACCGTGTCGAAAAAGACAAGGGCAAGCCGTGATCGACTCTAGTACTGCAGCAAGATGTACCATCTTACAGGAATTCCTTTGCTGACTTATTTGTTTTGTCTTTTTCAGTGCGCTTTGTGCGCACTGTCATGAGAGTTTTCTACCCGAAGGCGAAGTCCGTAGATATGGACTGCCAACATTCTGCCGGAAGTGGTGGAGGCTAAAGAGGTGCACGGGATGGAGGGCTAGGCTTCACCCGTTGACATACCTCGCAAGCACGAATGTACTTGCGCACGAACTGATACTGACGGGGCCAGTAAAAGTCGCGACTTACTGTGAGATAAGTTTTCTCACACCCACGATGCCCACTTGTTGGTGCATCGTGACACTCATACATGATGCGCAAGCGCAAATCATTGTGAGTTGGGACGACGACACATGGAATGTCGCCGGCACGGGCCGTTGCGTGTTGTGTATCGATCGGATGATGATCGATATAAAGCCGGTAAATATGTATATTATTTATCGGATAGATTCATCAGATGATCCATTCTACGCAGGAGGTCCTTATCTTCTGCGTAGGCTTTCTTTATGTCATCAAACAAGGTTGATGACGGAACACTTGAAATGAGTGTTGCAACAGTGAGATTATTTTTGGCTCGGAATCGGGTCGGCGTGATAACGCATCAGCGACGACATTAAGTCGTCCTGGTTCATATTCCACCGAGAAGTTATACTCCGCGAAGAAGGATAGCCACCTCGCCATTCATTGCGAGAGGTGTGGGCTGTTTTCGGCCGTGCGTAATGACGCAGCGATCCGTATATACGATAAACGGTCTATCTCCGAGGAGATAGACCCTAAACTTAGCCAGTGTATAGTTCATGGCAAGGAGTTCCTTGTCATGCACTGGAAATTGCGTTCAGCTGGTTGCAGCTGACGCGATTGATAACAGACGACGCGCTCCGCGCCGTCTGTATCGTATTGCATTAACGCGCAGCCGATTGCGAAATCGCTGGCGTCACAGACCACATGGAATGGTTTGTCTTGATTTGCAATTGCCAAGATGGGCAATTGCATCAAGCTTTGCTTGATACCTTCAAAGGAACGCTGACAATCAGCGTTCCATAGCCGTTTCTCGTCTTTTTTCAAGAGATGAGAGAGATGAACTGTCATCTCTGCATAAAATTGCGGGAGTACTTGTGCAAGTACGCCGCTAATCCAAGGAACTTTCTAAGTCCCTTGACATCGACTCGAACTGGCCAGTCGGTGATTGCCTTGATCTTTTCGGGATCAGGGCGCACGCTGTGTTTACCGACAATGCACCCAAGAAGTGGTATTATGCTTGCAGCGAATATACACTACAACTAATGCTTTCGCATAAGTGTAAGAACCTACAGACGTGAGTTTTATGAGTTTCCACGTCCGTCTTTACGTCTATGGCCTGTCTATGGACGAATTATCGTCAAAATAACTCGATGAGAATTCTCGCACCGGTCTCAACAGATCTGTTACACATCTGTTGAATGTTGCAGGGGCGTTACTAGCCATTCCCAGAGCATCCCAGTGGGAGTGCTCACTGCTGTGTACGGGATATCCCGTTCAGCATAAGGATTTCATAGAACCCATCCATCAGATCCATAGACGAAAAGATCGTACTCTTAGACATACCATCCATATTACGTCTTTTCTAGGTATCGGCGTTTGAGCCGGTACTGTTGCAGCATTCAGTTTGTTGAATGCGTGCACTATCCGCCACCCTCCTGTGGCCTTTCGCACACAGAAGGTCGGAGAGCTATGTGGGGAGGTTGACTCCCTTACATGGCCCGCTTTTACTCAATCGGTAAAGAATTTATCGATCTGAAGTACTTGTTCACGAGACAGCGGCCAGTAAAAGTCGCGACTTACTGTGAGGTAAGTCTTCTCACGGCCACTGCTTCATGACATAGTAGTTCGAGCCCGGTTTGAGCTCGATCTCATGTCGAGTGCCTTTATCCTTAGGCAACTCGCATGGAACTGCTTCAAGGAATACATCCCTGGATTCTATTGAATCCTCGTATAAAGGATTTCCCTTAAGTGACTCC
>NC_090624.1:308251-310733 GCF_004359215.1 Bremia lactucae | reverse complement strand
AGTCAAGAGATTTGCAAATTCTCATGAGGTTACTGAATCAGTAGGGTGTTGCGCCCCTACTGACCCCGATAGTTTTTTGGCGGTCCGCCTCGCTGTTGCGATTTCGCAACAACGTCGGACCCGCGACCGTTGCCCTTTTTAGCTATCGGTACAAAATTACGTTTAGTACCTCTCGGTGCTGGGCGTGGGGCACTACAGTCATGAGCGTAGTGTCCTAATTTTTGACAGCGATTGCATTTCTGCAATCGCTTGTTGTTCGAAAAGCGAGGTCTCTCGCTTTCGACGTAAGAGATGCCCATGGGTTCTGGACCTCCCAGTTCGCGTCGTCTTGGGGACGATACGATGACGAACTAGCTTGAGCCTGACTCAAGCTAAAGTCCTCCTGTTCTGCGACGGATATTGCTTCTTCAAGCGTATCCAGTTTCAAGCGGAACAGGTGGGTCTTTACGGGACCATCCGTAAGACCTTGCATGAACACCGTAATCAATGTGTGTTCATGAACTGGGCTGTTCGTGTTACTCGCCAAGAGGCGTATGTGCTGGGCATAAGCTTGAACATCACGCTTGCCTTGCTTGAGTTTCAGAAGCTCTGAATGAGCTCTGGACTCCGCCCTAGGCGGCTTAAACGTCTGTTTGAGCCGGGCTTTAATACCTCTAGCGACCCAAAGACATATGGGTAGCGCGACTTAAGACCAATGCCCAAGTTTTGGCGCGACCTGCCAAATATGACTGAGCAAGTGCGACTTGCATTTGCTCGTCGAAGATGTGACGAGCCCTTATGGCATCGTCCAACTCGACAAACCATCTAAAGAGGGAGTCTTCTTCGACTCCCCTATACTTAGAGATATCAATCTTTAAGGTTGAGGGACGACGCGTTTGCGTCATCCCAGGTACAGGGGTCTGTATCTGTTGTAACCTCAACAGTTCTGCCTGTTGAGAGCCTTGCTGATTCAGCAAGACTACTTTTTCCTTCATCTCGTCAAGTTCATGTTGTATAAACTTGGCGATGGCTGAGTGGAGGGCATCTCTGTCCAAATTGGACAGCATCGCCAAGATTGCATCGTTTCCTATGGTCGAACTCATTCGTTCGACCGCACTTCTTTCTATGTCCCTTAGAAAGGAGTAGCTTTCAGGAGAACAGTGATGCGTATTCCCACTATCATCTAACTTGTATATGTTAGATGTGGGAATTGTGGTCTCGGACGGACTACAAAGTGCTACCAGGTGTAACGGAGCACCATGACTTGTACTGCCTCGATACAAGTCCACTTCGCACTGCTTCAGTTGCGAGTGGTGCCCTACGTTATTTCACGTACACTAGTACGTGCAGAGGAAGATTTCTCTTTAAGGCAAATAGCTTAAATAGGGTTAAATAAAAACTGTATTAATATAATTACTATCTCTTCTATCTATCTTGTATAAGCTAACTTAATTATAATCTGATACTAAACATGCAATTGAATTCTTAACTTATCTTATCTGTATCTCTCTTTTGTTTATCTCAACAGCTGATTAGTCTGCGGAATAAATAGATATAATGGTCTATACCTATTTATGGATAAGAATTCTGAATATTACTATTTAAAGTAATATCCTCCAAATATTATCTACCTTTTAGATAATATATTAATTAACAACCTTTAAGTGTTAATTTCATGTAACGATACACCCCGTTACAAGACCAGTTCACGGGGTAACCCGTGGAGTTTGAATACCGTGTCGAAAAAGACAAGGGCAAGCCGTGATCGACTCTAGTACTGCAGCAAGATGTACCATCTTACAGGAATTACTTTGCTGACTCATTTGTTTTGTCTTTTTCAGTGCGCTTTGTGCGCACTGCCATGAGAGTTTTCTACCCGAAGGCGAAGTCCATAGATATGGACTGCCAACATTCTGCCGGAAGTGGTAGAGGCTAAAGAGGTGCACGGGATGGAGGGCTAGGCTTCACCCGTTGACATACCTCGCAAGCACGAATGTACTTGCGCACGAACTGATACTGACGGGGCCAGCAAAAGTCGCGACTTACTGTGAGATAAGTTTTCTCACACCCACGATGCCCACTTGTTGGTGCATCGTGACACTCATACATGATGCGCAAGCGCAAATCATTGTGAGTTGGGACGACGACACATGGAATGTCGCCGGCACGGGCCGTTGCGTGTTGTGTATCGATCGGATGATGATCGATATAAAGCCGGTAAATATGTATATGATTTATCGGATAGATTCATCAGATGATCCATTCTACGCAGGAGGTCCTTATCTTCTGCGTAGGCTTTCTTTATGTCATCAAACAAGGTTGATGACGGAACACTTGAAATGAGTGTTGCAACAGTGAGATTATTTTTGGCTCGGAATCGGGTCGGCGTGATAACGCATCAGCGACGACATTAAGTCGTCCTGGTTCATATTCCACCGAGAAGTTATACTCCGCGAAGAAGGATAGCCACCTCGCCATTCATTGCGAGAGGTGTGGGCTGTTT
>NC_090624.1:288092-290229 GCF_004359215.1 Bremia lactucae | reverse complement strand
GGATCGAGAGTAGGCGCTTCTACTCTTGATCTGTATGCGCCTCCGAAGTTAACTTCGGAGATAACTCAATTACCAACCCTAGAACCTAAGCGGTTCTTGAGAGATCTGCATTGTGGGAAAATCAAGCAGATCTGCGTACTCGTCACAGAGGACGATTACGTAACCGACATTCGGTCAGCGGTAATTTTTGCAGAGAACGAACGGGTTCTCAGCAGCTCATCGATGGACGAAAGTGTCCTCGATGTGAAGACTCGGATTGAAAGATACAGTACTCAATCTTGGGAGTCACTCAAGGGAAATCCTCTATACGAGGATTTAATAGAATTCAGGGATGTATTCCCTGAAGCAGTTCCATGCGAGTTGCCTAAGGATAAAGGCACTCGACATGAGATCGAGCTCAAACCGGGCTCGAAGTACTGTGTCATGAAGCAGTGGCCACTGCCTCGTGAACAAGTACTTGCGATCGATAAATTCTTTACCGATCGAGTAAAAGCGGGCCATGTAAGGGAGTCAACCTCCCCACATAGCTCTCCGACCTTCTGTGTGCGAAAGGCCACAGGAGGGTGGCGGATAGTGCACGCATTCAACAAACTGAATGCTGCAACAGTACCGGCTCAAACGCCGATACCTAGAAAAGACGTAATATGGATGGTATGTCTAAGAGTACAATGTTTTCGTCTATGGATCTGATGGATAGGTTCTATGAAATCTTATGCTGAACGGGACATCCCGTACACAGCAGTGAGCACTCCCACTGGGATGCTCTGGGAATGGCTAGTAACGCCCCTGTAACATTCAACAGATGTGTAACAAATCTGTTGAGACCGGTGCGAGAATTCTCATCGAGTTATTTTGACGATGTATTCGTTCATAGCCGGGCCATGGACGGAAACACGGACGTGGAAGTTCATAAAACTCACGTCTGTAGGTTCTTACACTTATGCGAAAGCATTAGTTGTAGTGTATATTCGCTGCAAGCATAATACCACTTCTTGGGTGCATTGTCGGTAAACACAGCGTGCGCCCTGATCCCGAAAAGATCAAGGCAATCACCGACTGGCCAGTTCCAGTCGATGTCAAGGGACTTAGAAAGTTCCTTGGATTAGCGGCGTACTTGCACAAGTACTCCCGCAATTATGCAGAGATGACAGTTCATCTCTCTCATCTCTTGAAAAAAGACGAGAAATGGCTATGGAACGCTGATTGTCAGCGTTCCTTTGAAGGTATCAAGCAAAGCTTGATGCAATTGCCCATCTTGGCAATTGCAAATCAAGACAAACCATTCCATGTGGTCTGTGACGCCAGCGATTTCGCAATCGGCTGCGCGTTAATGCAATACGATACAGACGGCGCGGAGCGCGTCGTCTGTTATCAATCGCGTCAGCTGCAACCAGCTGAACGCAATTACCCAGTGCATGACAAGGAACTCCTTGCCATGAAATATGCATTGGCTAAATTTAGGGTCTATCTCCTAGGAGATAGACCGTTCATCGTATATACGGACCATGCGTCATTACGCACGGCCGTCAATAGCCCACACCTCTCGCAAAGAATGGCGAGGTGGCTATCCTTCTTCGCGGAGTATAACTTCTCCGTCGAATATAAACCAGGACGACTTAATGTCGTCGCTGATGCGTTATCACGCCGACCCGATTTCGAGTCAGCNGGTATGTCTAAGAGTACGATCTTTTCTTCTATGGATCTGATGGATGGGTTCTATCAAATCCTTATGCGTGAGCGGGACATCCCGTACACAGCAGTGAGCACCCCCAGTGGGATGCTCTGGGAATGGCTAGTGATGCCTCAGGGGCTTAGTAACGCCCCTGCAACATTCAACAGATGTGTAACAAATCTGTTGAGAGCGGTGCGGGAATTCGCACCGAGTTATTTTGACGATGTATTCGTCCATAGCCGGGCCATGGACGGTAAGATGGACGTAGAAGCTCATAAAATCACGTTCGTCAGGTTCTTGCACTTATGCGAAAGCATAAGTTGTATGCAAATTTCAAGAAGTGTATATTCGCTGCAAGTGAAATACCACTTCTTGGGTGCATCGTCGGTAAGCGTGCGCCCTGATCCCGAAAAGATCAAGGCAATTACCGACTGGCCATTTCCAGTCGATGCCAAGGGACTTAGA